>NC_056747.1:138648247-138845955 GCF_019279795.1 Protopterus annectens
TCAATCAACACTAAAACCACGCTACCAAATCTCAGGCAACACCTACACCACAGCACACACCAGACCACAAATATACCACAACAGCCACATCACAACATAAAACAAACAAAACACATCTACAAACCTACAACACAAAATCAGGGCGGCAAGCTTGCCAGCACCCTCTAGCCCCCTACTTATATATACTGACTTCGAGATCGCACAAACTTTAAACAAAAGTAAACACACACATTCTAACGTCCCTCACACACATGAGCACACTCACATACACTCAAACTCCCACAAATCACTCACTTGCATGACATAACACCTAAAACCACGCACAGTACTACACATCATCCAAATACAATCTCTGACATTACACAGCATAAAGCCTGAACAGCAAATTCGAGATATTCAAATTCGCAATTATGCACTTTCACTGTTTTCAAACTTCAACTTTATAGTCTCAAGATACTGAAATTTAACATTTCAGTGTTTCGAGAATATAAAGTGTTTCCACACACATATATATATATATATATATATATGTATAGATAGATATACACACATATATATATATATATATATATATATATATATACATACTTATATATATATATATATTTATATATATATATATGTATATGTGCACACATATATATATATATATATAAGTATATGTGCACACACACACACATATATATATATATATATATATATATATATATATATATATATGTATATGTGCACACATATATACACAATCACAAAGAAAATGCAAGATGCTAGGTTTAACAGCAACTGTGGAAGATTGGTACATGGTCTAAATACTTGGTGATGTGTGCTTCACAGCTGAATACACTAAGTCAAAATAAGGGTTTTTCAAACTATTTTTCCTAACGCCTCTAGTTGCTACTTCCCACGGTCTATTTCTCTCTCAACAAGTTTACAGTGCTTCATATTTAACAAATGTACATACCTGCATCGTCTGAATTAGCTCAAAAGTGATTCTCTCCTTAATTTGTCCACAGAATGCAGCATGATGGCTCTAATGTGATTTGGGTCTGGTGTAAACTAGTACCATGCCACTTTGTAGTGACAAGTCAGTGTTAGTTTATAAGCCACCATTTTATTTAACATAACTGATAAGGTCTTGGTTATGTTTTCATTGCTTCTGAGCAGAAAGTTACCTGGTGAAATTTTTATAATCCCAAGGAAATTGAGATTTTTAATCTTGCGGCAATAAACAACAAACCTTTAGTTATAAAAAATATATCCCCTCCACGCTGGTGCACTCTGACGGGTTTACTTATCATGAAGTTCGTAAACTTTTGTTCTTTAACTTTATTCATTATATCTCTGTCTAAATCACCACAGTTTACAGATAACCACATTGGTGAAGATGTTTCCCTCAGGATGCCACTGCATGTTCAGGTGTCATCCCTGCACATCAGGGCAGGCAAAGATAAAAGGAAAAAGCCCCTATAAACAGTAGGACAGCTCCTCACCTGGTCAAGGCCCAGTCTTGATCAACAGCAGTTCACACCCCTTAGAACCTGCACATGAAGAAAATGGCCACCATTCCTGTGTGTACACGCACTACTGGAAGGCAGACCATCTTGGTTCAGATGTCACACTGGAGAATAAAAAGAAGTTATGCCTTACCATAATGTTCCATCAGAGTTGTTTATCTTCTTCCGGTTCTGAGCCCTTGGAACAGAGTCAGTCTTATACCAAGCTTGTGTGCACCTAATACTCTCGAGCCAAGCTGCTACCCACAATGCCCTTTGCTCAGTTACCTGAGATAGAGTTTGCATGCAACATACAGAGAAAGAATAAGTCAGAGGCCAGCTCTGCGCAAAACCCCTAATACACCACAAAGACCCAGATCATCTGCCAGGAACGTTAGGAGGGGGTCGGAGGGAGGGTGTGATGACTGGAAGATAATCAACAACTCAGATGGAACGTTATGGTAAGACATAAGTTCTTTATCTGAAGTTGTTAATCTTCTTCCTATTCATCACTGATGGGACTGAGTCCCCAGCTACTTGGAGAACCTGGGTGGCCCTTCTGGAAGAACATTCGTGAGAACCATTAAACCAAAGGCCACTCTTCCCCTAGAGATCAGATCCAATTTGTAATGCTTGATAAAAGTGTGGGTCTTAGCCCAAATGTCAGCTGCACAAATGTCATCCATGTAGCCCCTAGAGTGGAAGGCAACAAATGCTGCAATAGCCCTAAGTTGAGTGAGCTTTGATTTGGCCAGGCTTAGATCCCTCAGTAAGTGAATATGTGAAGGCAATGCAATCAGAGAGCCATTTAGACAAAGTAACCTTTGATACTGCACCTCCCGTTCTAGGGCCCGCAAAGGAAACGAAAAGCTGGCCTGACCTGCAAATTGATTTAGTCCAAATAGAAGCGTAATTGTCTCTGAACATCCACGGAATGTAGGCAGCATTCTCCCTTGTTAGAGTAATTTGGGAAAAAACACAGGTAGCTCAATGGACTAGTTAATCGAAAAAATCAGAAACCACTTTGGGGAGAAAATATGGGTTAGTACAAAGTGATACTCTGTCCTTATGAAAGATCAGATAAGGGCTCTTGATACATAATGCTTGTAATTTAGAAATTTGTCTTGCTGAAGTTATAGCCACCAGGAATAAGGACAGCAGCCAGCTCAAAATGGGGGCAGAGAGAGAGCCTGCAGAACCCAGGACAAATTCAATGCCTCCACCGGCTGACTGATGCGAGGCCTGCTGTGGAAAATACCCTTGAGGAAGATCTTGCAAAGACGAGAGGAGAAAAGTGGTACTCCTTCACACCCATTATGGTTGTTGGAAACGGCTGAGAGATGGACTCTAATGGTATTAGCTGAGGCCCCTTTGTCAAACAGCTCAGCCAAATAATTAAGAATAGTGGCTACAGGGGCTGATAACGGGTCTAGCTTCTGATTACGTGACCAAATAGAGAATCTTTTCCATTTATCCATGTAAAACTTTCCTGGATGGTTTATGAGAAGCCAAAATAATATCCCGGACGGGTGAAGTGAGGGTTTCCTGCCTGGCAACTAACGGAAGTGGAGAAACCAAGCTGTCAGCTTGAGGGTGGACAGATTTGGGGGAGTCAGCCCTTGTGGGTGAGAAATTAGGTCCTGACTAGTGTCTAGGATCCAAGGAGATTGTTAACAGGTGAGATCGAAGGAAGGGAAACCACACTTGATGAAGCCAGAACTGAGCGATGAGGATCACTTTGCTTTTCAACTGAACAGCTTTCTGTAGAACCTGCGGAATCAGAGGGTAAGCATAAAGGAGACCCGTGGGCCAATCGTGGACTAGTGTTCCTCGGTGACTCCCAGAGAGGGGGAAAGAAGGCCAGGTAGCTGCTGCATTTTGTATTTTAAGGGGAGGCGAAAAGGTCGCAGCATGGCTGGCTCCAGCGACTGAAAATTTCCATCGCCACACTCGGGTTGAGAGACCACTCATGAGGATGAAGAATACATCTGCTCAGTCTGTCTGCAATCACGTTGGGAGCTCCCCGGGATATGCGTTGCTATCAGGAAGCTGTTGGAAGTTATCGCCCACTGCCAGAGTCTCATGGTGACAAAGGGGTTAAGATCTGGTCCCTCCCTGTTTATGTACTAGATCATGGACATGTTGTCCGACTGGACAGCAATCGTTCCAGACAGGAGGAGCAGATGAAAACTTGCAACGCCAATAGCACCTCTCTTAACTCCTGGACACACATATGCAAAATGACCTCTACATCGTACCACGTGCCTTGGACCGACTTTCCCTGGAAGTGGGCCCCCCCACCCCATCAGGGAAGCATCTGAGGTCACCTTGGCGCTGGGCTGTGGAACCTGGAAGGGACGACCCCGAAGAATTTCATCTGTACTCATCCACCAGAGATCTTATTTGCAAATGCTGGTGATGAGAATCTTTGAGCTCAGGGGGTGAAGGGTGGGTATCCACTGGGCCTTAAGGAGCCATTGCAGTAATATCATGTGTAGTCTGGCTAAGGGAACTATGTGGATGGCAGCAGCCATAGATCCCAAGGCTTGAAGAATTTATCTTGCAGACACCTTGTTTTGACAGAGTATCACCTGAACTTGTGCCCCGAGTCTCTGAAGCCTGTGGAGAGCAAGTGAGACTAGGCTTGACTGGGTGTTGAATATTGCCCCTATGAATTCCAGTTGTTGTGATGGTTGAAGGTTTGATTTCTCCAAGTGTATGGTGATGCCAAATGACTCCACTAGAGCTAGTGTGTAGCGGAGGGCCCTGACCAGAAGACGCTTAGTGGGCCGAAGAGGAGCCAATTGTCTAGGTATGGAAACACCTGGAATCCCTGAAATCTCCGATGAGCTTTTACCACTGCAAGATATTTCGTGAACACTCTGGGGGCCATTGAGAGACCGAACGGCAGGGCTCTGAATTGGTAGTGATTGGCTCCCAACCAGAAGCAAAGGAGGCTCCTGGAGTGCTTGTCCATCTTGATATGGTAATTCGCATCCCGGAGATCTAATCAGCACATCCACACACCCTCCCACAGAAAGGGGAGGATGGATTGAATCATGACCATGCGGAACTTGGTCTGAACTACTGATTTGTTTAGTTGGCTGAGATCCAAAACAGGCCTCCAGTCCCCCATTTTCTTTGGCACCAAAAAGAATCTTGAGTAAAGCCCTGATACCCACTGATCTGGGGGGACCTGTTGGATGGCTCGTTTTTGAAATAGCTTTTGTATTTCAGAAGCTGCCTCCTCCCTTTGACTGGATGGAACATCGGGAAGGGATTTTGGAGAGGGTTGGATAGGATATTAGTGGAATATGGCAGCCTCTGGTAATGATTCTCTGCACCCACTGATTGTTCGTAATGGTGAGCCAGGCAGCTTGGTGCAGAGAGAAACACGCACAGACTGCTTCCAGAAGAAAGCAATCGGGCAGCGCTTCAGGAGTGCTGATATGGTTGGAGAAGGAATCTCTGGAGCCCTGGTTCCAGGGACCCCCCTCTGCCCCGAAAGGGATGTCTTCCATTTTTGGAACCCCCTCTGCCTCTGGAGTAGTCCTAACCACGCGCGTCTCAAAAAGGACCTTGGGACTTCTTGTGCCACATCTTTCCGCTCCTCTGATTCCTGGAGAAGGAACGTTGAGGTTTGGAAAAGCGTAGGTCAATGGCAGACAAGGTCTTCCCATCTTGCTCGCACCTGGCTAATGTATCCTTGACCTTAGCACCAAACAGAGCAGATGGCTCGATAGAGGCATTTAGAAAGTAAGACGGAGTCCGCGAGGTCACAGATGCGCATCCAGGTGTGATGTCTCATGACTATGCCTGAACCCGCAGCTCTAGCTGCTCCTTCGGCTGCGACAGCACCCTCTTGAAGGAATTAGATATAGATTCTAGGGTGGCAAGTTGGGAAGCAACTTTATCTCGTGCTCCATCCGATAGTTGACAAGAGGGTTTTGGAGAGTTCGAAGATAAGAACTGTCTGGAGCCTTGTAAAATGTGCCAGAAAGTTCAGAGACCTAAACTGCGAAGGTGGCTGATGCAAAGACTCGCTTCCCTAACCCGTCCACTGCCTGGAACTCTGTTGGGTGGGGTGAACAGCAAGACTCTCTTCTGCAAGGTCCTTTTTCGTGTCACCGTCCATTGGCAAACCTTCGGACCAATGGGGTTGATCCTCTGGAGGGGAGAGTACTTTGTTTGATCTCCTGGGGATGGCCTCAATGGAGTCGTGGTTCTTCCAAGCCTTTTGCACGATGAGTTTAACCAACCCATAGGTGGGGGGGGGGGGTCACCCAAGAAGTAGAGGGCCGAGAGCGAAAGGCCTGCAGGAATACGGATTCCTCTGAAGAAGGGTTTGAGGACTTCCAGTCACCCCTCTGTTTCAAGATTTCCATGATTTCCCCGAAGGAGAAATCGCCAGGGGGTGACCGAGGGGTCCCTTCCCCATCATCGTAGTCCGTATCCTCCATGAGGCACTCTGGGGAGTCAGTGTGTTTCCTCTTACAGACTCGTTTGAGGGGGTTCTTTGGTGGGAACATCCGGAGATTTGTAAAGGGAAATGCCCTGGATAGGGGTCTCCTGGGCTTTGTGCTCTTGGAGTCCTGGGGGGTGGCCTTTGTCAGTTGTGGCTCAGAGGAAACTGGGGGAATAACCAACTGTGAAGAATTGCTAACAGCAAGAGCCCTCTCCATCACCCGGAAAACAGGCCCACCCCAAGAGGAATTTGAGCCCCGAACCAAAGACGTCAAAATCGGAACCGGTGTCACACCCTGCTCCAGATGGTCCGCCCCCCGGGGATGGAGCCTTAAGCAAACTCAGAGCAGTAGTCACCCTCTGATACTAAGTTGGGGCCGACAAAACCGTTGGTAACAGACACCGTAACCGGGGGCTCCACCCCACAAGCATGAGATTAAGGAAGGGTGGATTCCGACGGAACAGGCACCCGAAGGGATCTCGGGGCCTCAGACAGAGTTATCGGTGCTGAGGAAGGAATTCCTCTAGTAAAAGTTGGATAGATGAGCCTTGGAACCGAGGGATCGAAAGGAGGAGAATAAGTAGGGGTTGCTGAAGAAATAGACCCAAAGCCAGGAGTGGGATAGGGTCTGGGCGGTTTTAAAATTTCCCTGGCGGTCAGCAGCTGATCAAAAAGGCACACCACATCTAATTTGGAAAGGCTCCTACTGGATCTCACCGATGTCCCTGAGGGGGAATCAGGCCTCCACATTGGATGAGTATCGGGTCCATGGTATGTCGCAGAATGGCACTGGCAATTCCAATTTGCAACAGGTAATAATGGTATGTTAAGAGCCGTGAACAGGCTCGGAGCCAAAGTCACTATAGGGGTGTATGACAGGAACGGTTCTGTTGTAGATGTCAGAACAGATATCGGAGCCAAAATGGGCGATGTTGGTGCCAAGAGAGAAATAGATACGCTGGTCGGTTCCGATGCAGTTAGACCATGCCGTAATTGTCTTTGTCGGGGTAGGCGCCGACGAGGCGACCTTGGTAAACTTTGTTGGAGCTGAGCTCGGAGCCAATGTAGTATTTGGCACCAAGGAGGCAGAATGGTGTTCAGATGAGGACTTATGGGCCTTGTGCTTGTGACCATTACCTCTGTCACTAGCTAGTGAAGAGGGGTCTGATCAAGGACGTTTCATGTCTGAAGGAGGGGATGAGACCTCAGTCACAGAAATAGCCTCCGAAAAAGGTGAAGCAAGCAGGCCCTTCAAAATCAGTTTGTTACGAGGTTCATTCAGCGTCCGCTGACTGAAGCTAGCACAAATATCACACGGGGGGTTTCACCAACAAATGCGGAACCCCCAAACAGTAAACACATTCTTCATGGAGGTCATTATTCGGTACTTTACCACTGCAAGAGCAGCAGTGTTTAAACCCTGTAGTTCCCTTCTTTTCAGACATCTTAGAACACACTCGCACAAAAGGGAGAGAATGAGGAAACAGGAAATGGAGAGATAAAGGAAATAACAATGGTAAGAAGATACCACAAAGATAGAAAGTTAGAAATATCAAGAAATTACCTACAATGGTAAGAGAGAAATACCTGTGGGTAGAGCTGAAGCAATATAGAAAAAGAACAGATTATAAAATGAGAAAAACTTTTACAAAACAAGTAAACATATCTGAAAAAAGCACTTAGATGGAGAGCTTGTTGAAACTCTGCTATATGGCTGTGCGCCAAACGAGATCTTGGGTAACTGAGCAAAGGTCATTGTGGGTAGCAGCTCAGCTCGAGAGTTTTTGCTGCACGCAAGCTTGGTATAAGGCAGACTCGGTTCCGAGGGCTCGGAACCGAACCCATCAGTGATGAATAGGAAGATTAACAACTTCAGATCTACTGTTTAGGAAAAGAAGATGAGGCAATACAGGTGGTGGCACTGGACCAGCCAGATGCAAGCTGTGGTGAAATAAGTTATATTACACAAGAGTGTAGGACCACAAACCAAAAACCATTTGCACTTGTTTTCTGGGGTAGAGCACTGTTCTCCATGAACCTTTTTCAGACTCAGCCTGGAAGCAGTGTCTGGCTAAGTGACTTGGTCAGATTCGCATAGTTGAACAGTAAGTGAATGGCTGATGATTGACCTGGTGTGTTCAATCAAAAAAAAAAAAGTGTAAACATTTTTTTTGTAGGCTGCAAACCCCCTCCCCCACCCCTTTCTAATGGTTTACTATTATAACTCCGATATTAAGAAGTCCGACAAACATTTGCACGAAAATCATAACTGCAAAAAAACAAGCTGAATCGTAAACAATGACGTCATAAATGCGAACAGCATGCAATTGTTTTGCACAAATAAATGCGACCATTAACACTTCGGTAAAGTATGTGTCAATCTTTAGATGTACATAGTATACAGTGCCACCTTTAGCATACAAGTGGACAGAATAGAGTACCGTAACTTTCAACATTATTGTGGAGTATTCAAACAAATAGACATTCATACAGCAGTTTCACATTATATAGGTGAGTAGCAGATATTTCAAATGTTAAATACATTATCGTACTAACAGGCGTAACTTTATTTATGCAGGATACAGGTTTGTCAGTAAGAATGAGCACAGACCTGCACGATACTGCTCCTGGTATGATAGGCTTGCAGTACGATAGTGTAATATTCCAAAAAGGGAAGAGAATATTATGTATAGACGGCTATAAATACTATTTGAAGAAATCTATAGGACAGACGAAATACTGCTGCTGTACGCTAAAAATAAGTGAGACATGTAAGGGGTGTTGTATCAAGTCAGTAGTTGAAGATAAGGACATATTAAAGAACTCAACCACTCACCACCATGCACCTGATGCGGTTAAGTGTGAGCAACTGAAGGTGACAGAATTACACGCAGAGCTCAACAAACTCTCGAAGATCCCTGCAAATTCATGTCAGAAGTCCTGGCAGGGACTTCGACAGATATTGTCACTACAATGCCCAGTACCGAGGCTTTAAAACAGACCGTTCATAGGGTGAGGAGAAACACCAGTAGTAACCCCATTAAGGGTTTATCTTCACTACAAGATCTCACTTCAGACATGTTGCCACTTAAAAACGGGAAATTCACTGCTGAGCATTGCAGAATCCATAGTAGTAGTCAGGAAGTACTAGTGTTGACTACTGACAGTAATTTAGCTGTGTTGTGTTCCTCTTAGTTTCTCCTAGTTGACGGCACATTCCCCATTAGTACGAAGGAATGTAGGCAAGTGTATACTCTCCACTGTTCATTTGCTGCAGGCGGGAGTACAAGAGTCATACCAGTTGTGCATGCAATTCTACCGTCTAAGACAGAGGAATGCTATGACATGTTGTGGAAAACCTTGCTAACTATGTGGACGTAGTGAACTGCAGCTCAAGCCAGTTATGGTACTGACTGACTTCAAAAAAGCTGCTGTAAACATCATCAGGAGGAATATGCCAGAGTGCATTCCCAAAGGCTGTTGGTTCCACCTTTGCAAGACAGTGTGGAGACAGATTCATTATTCGGTAATGACAGCAGGTTTGCATTATTATGCAAATACCCACTTTAGCAGCTGTTAATCCTGCGGATATCGTGGTTACTAGTTTACTAGTATACAGGCAGCTATGCCTGATAACGCTAAATGCCTATGTGAATTCCTTTCAAACAATTAAATACTTGGGAAACCAAAGCATTACGGCATGATTAATAGTACAGTTGAAAGACAGCATTATTTAAAATACTATTTTGGAATCATTGGGATATATGTGACAAAGGATATCCACGTACACAGAACGGGGTGGAAAACTGGCACCGCCATCTGCATAGCTTATTAGGGGAAAAAAAAAACTGTTCATCACAGATGTACTGCATGCCATCATACTGGAACAAAATCATATTGAGGATGTTAGATGCAGACTACTCTCTTGTGTACCCCTATCTCCAAAGAGACATAGGCTACTTGATAAAGAAGAAATGTTTAGGAAACTATTAGCACGTCGTGATGAATTTAATCCAGAAGGTTTGGTTAAACTAGTGGCACATCACTGTTCTTTCTAGTCTTTGTTGCATATGTTTCACGTCGGGAATCACTGTTAGTTGCACATATGCACCTGAGGATTTGAATGAAAAGCATATCTATATGCTGCAGTACACCATTTCTATAATTTGCACTTTTGATGTTTATCATCGGTTAACGGACACTACACGCGATGGAACCTCAATACTCAGACTGCTGTGGGAATGACACAATTTACACTGGTGTTCTATATAGAATGTCGAATAATGGAAGAAAATATCAAATTCAGCTTTCCCTTTTGTTTTCGACATCTTTATCGGCAAGTCTCATTTTTGCTTAAGTGATTCGGTATTAAGCCGGTTCGCACACACTGTATTCGTAGTTATAATACTAAACCCTTTAATACTTATAAGCTGGTACAAGCAATCAGAAGTACTGGCACACCCACAGACACATGTATGTGTGTGTGTATATGTGTATATATACATATATACTTACACACACACATATGCATTTATAGTGGATATAAAAAGTTTACACACCCCTGTTAAAATGCCAGATTTTTGTGATATAAAAAAATGACACCACAATAAATCATTTCAAAACTTTCCCACCTTTAATTTGACCTATAACCTGTAAAATTCAATTGAAAAACAAATAAATGTTAGGGGAAAAAAATATAAAATAAAATAAAAAATGTACAATAAGCTGGTTGCATAAATGTGCACACCCTTAAACTAATACTTTATTGAAGCACCTTTTGATTTAATTACAGCATTCAGTCTTCATGGGTAGGATCAGCATGGCACATCTTGACTTGGAAATATCTGTCCACTCTTCCTTGCAAAAGTGCTCCAAATCTGTCAGATTGCGGGGGGATCTCTTGTGAACAGCCATCTTCAGGTCACCCCACATATTTTCTATTGGATTTAGGTCTGGGCTCTGGCTGGGCTATTCCAAAACTTTAATTTTCTTCTGGTGAAGCCATTCTTTTGTTGATCTAGATATATGCTTGGGGTCATTGCCGTGTTGAAAGATGAAATTCCTCCTCAGCTTTCTAGCAGATGCCTGAAGGTTTTGGGACAAAAGTGACTGGTATTTGGAACTGTTCATAATTCCCCCCACCTTGACTAAAGCCCCAGTACCAGCTGAAGAAAAGCAACAGCAAAACGTGATACTGACACCACCATGCTTCACTCTGGGGATGTTGTTCTTTTGGTGATGTGAAGCGTTGTTTTTGTGCCAAACGTACCTTTTGGAATTGTGGCCAGAAAGTCAACCTTGGTCTCATCAGACCATAGCACATTTTCCCACATGTTTTTGGGAGACTATGTACTGTTCTGCAAATTTTAACCGGGCCTGGAAGTTTTTCTGTATAAGAAAAGGCTTCAGTCTTACAACCCTACCCCATAGCCCAGACATATGGAGAATATGGGAGATTGTTGTCACATTTACACAACTAGTACTTGCCAGAAATTCATGCAGCTCCTTCATTGTTGCTGTAGGTCTCTTGGCAGCCTCCCTGACCAGTTTTTGCCTTTTTTTTTTTTTTTATTTTTATCAATTTTGGAGGGACGCCCAGTTCTTTGCAATGTCATTGTTATCCCATATTTTCTCCACTTTTTGATGACTGTCTTCATTGTGTTCCATGGTACATCCAATGTTGTTGAGATCCCTTTGATGCTTTGTAACCTCTCTGCGAACCATGGCTCTTATTACAGCAGGCAACTGAGTACGTCAGGAAAATCCTACTAGGACAGCTGAACCTTATTTGGGGTTAATCAGAGTCTCTAACTGATAGCAGGTGTGTCTCAAGAAGACTGAATGCTGTAATTAAATCAAAAGGTGCTTCAACAAAGTATTAGTTTAAGGGGGTGCATATTTATGCAACCAGCTTATTGTATGTTTTTTTTTTATACCCCCCCCCCCCAACAGATTTATCAATTGAATTGTACACGTTATAGGTCACATTAAAGGTGGGAAAAGTTTTGAAATTATTTATTGTGGTCTAATTTTTTTGTATCACAAAAACCTGGCATTTTAACAGGGGTGTGTAAACTTTTTATATCCACTATATGTATGTATTTATGTACAAATACATACACATACCTCAGAAAACAGAATAAAGCATATCATGGCAAACTGCAAATGAGCCACATACTGTTACCTTAGGTCTGACCTGCCAAAACTGATATGTATATACTATGTGACAATGAAGTCATATAACCAAACCTATCTCACTTGTTTTAAGCATAAATACCAACATAAAGATAGCCATACCTCTTTCATTCATAGTTTGACAGGGTGGCAAAGGTAGAGACTAGCACTTTGGCCTAGCTTTTAACATGATAAATAACAGTTTCTGATAATTTCCATTCATCCCTCTCTCTATATACTGCAGCACCGAGAATGGTTCCTCAAGGGAAGAAAGCTAAAGTGGGAGCCGGGAATGATCTTGAGTGCATTCAGCATCTCAAAGAATGCTGACACCTTAGGCTAGCAAAGCTGCTGGTAAACTGGAAGAAGACACACCAGGTGCCAGCACCTTGTCACAAGCTCTGTGGTGGTTTGCCAAAAAAACTGGCCTTATCTGGCTCCCTTGAATTGTACAAAATGACAGAGAAGTGGCCCTGGTGGCTGTAAGGGGTTGCCTCTCACACTCTGGACAAATTGGACAGTAACAGGTTGAAACATCAAAGGTCCCTTAAAGGACCCTTTATGGAACAGTCATTTGGTCTATGGAGTTACCTGTATGGATATTTGGTCAAGTACACTTATCAAATGTGGTACATGTCAAAAGAACAATGTATTGTGGTAGACAAGTGTAGGTTTTGGATGCCGATGTTTAAAATTTTATGTATACCAAAAAGTTTAGGCATAAAGGGATGTGAATGTGTGATAGTTTGCAGGTTAGGTTTAGATTAAGAGCTAGGTAAAGGGATAGATTTAGTGTGCAATTGACTGTTTGCGGGTTAGGGTTATAGCAAGGGCTAGGTAATGGGACAGATTTAGTTTACTGCTTTTTTTACATAGTTCATTTTGAAGCTGCCTTGTGTGGTGGTAGCTGTCTGGAAAGGGTTCCTCTA
Organism: Protopterus annectens; assembly: GCF_019279795.1. NCBI lineage: Eukaryota > Metazoa > Chordata > Ceratodontiformes > Protopteridae > Protopterus > Protopterus annectens. The sequence continues at coordinate 138,661,309 of NC_056747.1, forward strand.
AAGTTGCAGGGTTGAGATTAGCAAGTATCACTAAAGTGGTGGGGCACCTTACCATAGAAAGGCCCTTTCCATAACACTAACCCTACTGAAATTAGGTTTGAAAATTTTGTTAAATTTTTGGTTTACAGCTCACAGAAGGAAAATTTTTTTGCAAACATTTTTTTAATGTTCAGTAATTTGTTTTAAATGTTTCCAGCATGTGTTTCAACAGTTTAATATTTCTAACAAACCATACTAAAATCTAATTTTTGTGTTATTGGGGAAGGTAGCAAAATGCAGCTAGGATGTTGCCCTTAGAGCTACCACTGTGGCATCAAATGATACTCAAACCATGAAGCTGCAGACACAAAAGATGCAGATGACTGCCTGATTTGCTTCCCTTTAAAAGATCCATCAGGAAGTAACTCAGCAGTATGCCACTGCTCAACTTGTCCAACTGAAAACGAAGCAAAAAAAAAAGATAATCCGGTGGCTTAAGACAGTGTGGCTGACACAAACCCTTGCTTCCCCAGTTTGTCCAGCACTCTGTTTTCCTCAAGGAAAGGATGAAGGGACTAAAGAGGAATAAGACTTCATCTCAGGGGTTGGCAGACTTTAAAGTAACCCTGCAGACTGCTTTGTTGGAGATGCTGGGTGAGCAAACTGGTGTAACTAAGGCAATGATTTTTTTGAGGTATGGTACAGAATCAGAAATGTCGGCACATTAAGGTCTTGCTGAGTCTAATTTGTCTGCCAAAAAAGCAATTACTAGAAAATGGAAATTAAAGTCTACACCAACTTTACTAGAAGTAGTGACTATAGCAACAGAGATAAAACTGGGCTTGGGATATTCAGAAAAGGGTAGGAGGAAATTATATAGGAAAAAATGGGAAGTTTAGGATTAATACATGCACAGGACGAATTATTTAAAAGGAGGCAGGAACTGAATGAGCTACGTAATGGTTTGACAATGACTGGCTATATTACAAGTGATGTATAACATTTGCAGCTACAGTTGTCGGCTTGATTTGCAATGTATAATGTTTGCAACTGAGATTCTGTTGGTATGGTTTATTTTCATTAATATAAATGTAGGATTGCCTATGGCATATATGATAATTTAATAGAGATTTCTTATTTAAAAAAACAAAACAAAAAAACCCCACAAAAGTTTAAACTCAAAGCAGCCAGAAATACGATCACATCTGCTTTATCTGGGTTGAAGGGGCTATGTCTAGACAGCATGGCCCATCACAGGGTCAAAAGATCCTGCTCGATGTTTTTAGACATGGGGTCACTGAATTCAGTCTTTCCCAAGCTGCATTCAATTACCAATATCAACTAAAGGAAGTAACACCCAAAAGGAGGATGCTTGGTAAAATTAACAGGCAACCTGAAGTCTCATCTGTAGACAAAGTTCCTGAAAAAGTCAACTGCTCCTTTCATTTATCTGTAAAAGTCAGTAAATGTATGACCTCCCCAGGGTAAGTAAGAGTACGGGCCTTTTACCAGCTACTATGGGATTAATGCAATGAGCCGTTCTGGCCGGCAGTCTTCCTTGGAATCTTCTTTGAATCTTTCATAAAACAAAAAGACTTACAGAAACCCAATGATCTAAAGATTGAAGTTATTGGTTTGTCTGTGAAACAGGCAGGGAAAGTCTTCTGTAGCCTATATTAGAGTGGAATGGTGGCCCTGCTCTGGAACAGATGTTGGCGCCAATGAAGTCAACATTTCCAGCGTATCCTGCAGTAGCCCTGCCAATGCTGGTCTAGCTCATGTTTGACAAGCAGGATGTGCACCCAGTACCTATTCCACTAGAGAATGTACTAATGTCACAGTAGCTGGCATGTGCCGCAAAGCAGTCAATACTGGGGTCCATGAAAAAGCCACTTCTGTGCAAAAAGACCTGCACTGAAGGCTGCAATGTAGGACGTCCTAAAGGCAGCACAGGACCAACATGAGCCACAAGAGGATGTGGGCCTGATGGTAAAGGTACTCTTTCATGCAGTGTTGGAGGACCTGATGCTGGGACATGTGATCACACAAGATGGCATTCTGGCACCTCAACTGAAGAACCAATTGAATTACTAAGACCAAGATTGGGGGGGGGGGGGGGCTCAACTAATGCACTTTTACACTGTCAGCCAGTTGCAAAAAGGGAAGGAAGGGAACTGAGCTACATGCTTGTGCGGGAACTGTACAACAGTCTTGGCAAGATCTGCATAATCAATTGAAGGAATAGCAGATCTTTAGGTTGGAGAGAAAGAAAAAATACAACTGTGTAAGCAAATTAACACCATATTTTCTAACCGATCTTTACTGCAGGAGCCTAAGCTGTACGGGTGTTATCCCCTGCAAGGCTAGTTATCAGAGTTTTAGGGATCTTCCATGCACACCAACAGCAAGAAGCTCCCACAATGAGTCATGTAAAAAGGCAGAGATGATTGAAACCCTTAAACGCATTGACTACTGCCAACATCATTTTGACATTTATTGCTTCTGTCGGTCTATTCCACAGTGCTTGCACTTTTAACCTTTTTGAAAAATCACTTCCTGTGCCTGGTCTGAAGCATTTATGCTGACTGACTGGAGGGAAACAGAAGGGAGAATGGAAGACCTGGATTACAAACTACCTTGTCTACCCCATCATTCAGTCTCTCGCTCTTTCTTTACCAACCCTGGAAATGGAAACTGGGAAGTCAAAGGGTGTAGATATTAAGTCTTGACTGCTCTGAGGTACCACTGTATTTTATTCATGTGTAGTCTGGCAAAGGGCAGCATAAGAGTCATCAATACCATCTGCTGACGTATCCTCAAACTCCCTTGCTAATGCTTGATTTTGGCTAAAGAAACTTGAGAACTGCTGAAACCTCTCTACTTTGTCGGGAGAAAGAAAAGATCTTCCCAAAACGGGTTTATGTTCAGCCATCAAATGAAACTTGCATCAAGCGGCCAAATATCGAACCCTATGCATTAAAAGTTCATTTAGGGAAGGTTTACTTCAGTGATGGGGAAACTAACTAGATGCCCAACACTCCCCCGTACGCCCCACAGCAGTATTTCAAACCCACCCAGGTGGGGTGGGGGCCTTCCCCCCCCACACAATACCCCAAACTATATATACCAACTCCAAGACTGGACTACAGTGGGGAAAAGGGCAGCCGGGGAAGCATTGACCAAATAATTACTTTCCCAGTCGCTGCAATGAATGTTCATTGAATATATGTTCAATGCATAGGGCTCAATGTTCAGCCCCATGCAAGTTTCATTTGATGGCTGAACATAGACGTTACCAAAACAGAGTTGAGCTAACATGCCAGGAAAATCATTCCGTGGGGAAATGATGAGAGAATACTTCTGCAAGTTGACTTGAAAACCCAGACTGAGTAGAAGCTCTTGAACAATTGATACACTCCTGAAAGCTGGAAAACTGCAAAGATAAGAACTGTCTAAATATATAAAAATGCAAATGCCTTGAAGTTTGCAATAATTAATGACTGGAGCTAGGCAAATAGCTTTGGCACAGTGTAAAGTCCAAAATGTAAAACACAGAACTGATAATATAAGCCAGACGCAACAAATTTCAACAACTGAAATGCTCAGCAATAGGAATGCGATAGGAGTCTTTTAAAAAGTTAGCTTTACCACAAAAGCTAGGGGAGGGATCAAAGGTAGAAGATAATGAAGTGGTAGTATCTTGAATTTTACAATCCTGACAAAAAGGTTTAGTTCATAAAAAGATCCAGCACTGGCCTTCAAAGATCCTTTAGGTTTAGGAACCAGAAAAATTCTTTATTAACTTTTGCCTAGGAGATTGAGGTGCAATAGTTCTAAGACAGCATTCTGTGCAGAATGGGAGAACTGGAGGAACACTGTTTCCTAGGCAAGGGGGAATCCACTGAAAAGGAAGAAGGAGTTCCCACTGCTAAGTATACCCACCCCTCTGGATTACATTCAAGCTTCTGAAAATCTGATGTTAATAGGAACGATGAAGTCTGAGGCAGAAAGGTTGCCTTTTTTTTTTTTTTTTTTTTTGGTGCTGGTGGGATGAGGAGGAGACCTCAATAGGCAGTCAGTCATGCTGATTGGGTATATGGCCCTCAGACAGTCATGCTGATTGGGTGCATGGTCCTCTGACTGTCACTGACAGGACTTTTAGAAGGCTTTCTTTTTTGACCAATCTTTTCATTGTTTTTAAATCCCCGCTTTACTTACGCCTTAACTTACCTACTGGGAAAGGGAATTAAAACAGAGAGAAACTATTTTGTCTGAAAGGATGACAGACGGAGAGAGAGAGACAGGGCATGTGTGTGCTTATGCAGACAAGCAACCAAACTTCCTCTATACTGATGTAGAAGCAGCAGCTCTAGAGAAGACTCGGCAGCATCATAAGCACATTTTAAAATATGCTCAATCACCTGAGAAACGTGACAAACAAGCATTTAAGGAAGGTTAAAGATAAACTTCTACTCATTCTCAAAAGACACATGCAAAAACATACGAGTTTGAGTTCCTATCAGGATCTCGAACGTTGACAATATCGAATACGATATTGTCGACACGAAAATGACGAAAGTGCAGAACATCGAACAGGTAAATGGAAATCTCCTTGAGGGGAAATTTGATTTCCATTTACTACAATGAAGTGCGGTCTTGCAGTTGGTATATTTAAGTAGCAGGGGATGTGGGGGGTGCAAGGGGACTTGCTCCCTTGTCTACACCCTTTAGGCTTTTTTTTTTTTTTTTTTTAATATATATATATCGGCATTCAAAAATTTAATAGTTCGATATTTAGTAATTCTAACTATTAAATTTTCGAAATGCTGATATGGATCCATGAGCTTGACAGTTTAAAATCTTGAACGTTAAAGTACTAGAATACATTTTTTTCCCACTCATATCTATTGCTGTTCGATCTTTGTCAGAAGGAATAGGATTTTTACTAGTAATCAATTTAGCACGAGATTTACAGAGAAATCACTGCTGGATCTGATTTAGGGTTTAGAAAACAGGTTGTTATGGGACTGTGGTACTTTGTATAACCTGTCAGACATCTGGGGAACAGGAAGCTGACAGTCAAGATATACTGGAAGCAGTGAGAAAAACATTTGCTAGAATCAGTCAATACAAGCGGAATAGAAGCAGCCATAGGCATTTGTAACTATAATGAGTCATAAATTGCCTGCACCACAGGAATCTTACTCTGGTCCCAGTGAAAAAAACTCTTTCTTGACATAAACCATCAAGTTTCTTCAGCAAGGAAATTTGATGCAATACTTTCCTCAGAATCAGAATGTTCAGATTTTGAGAAAAACGTAAGGTAGAACTTTCCTGCTGTGTCTTCTCTTACAAATGATGAAAGTGTCTGAGACAAAACTCTTCCTTTTCTTACCAGAGGATTCAGAAGGCAAGGAAAGGTCAGAAATAAGTTCCTTAATAAATCCCTGTAAACATGCCTTGTCCATGGAAACTAGAACAGAAGACTGGAACATTTTCTCACTAAGCACATGCTCCAACTAAAAAGTCCGACTTTTGGGCATACCGGACAAAGCTTCCATATCCCTATCCTGGCCAAGTTAAGACCCTTCACCTGTCTCTTCCCCTGAAACAGAGGAAAGTGGCTCTTCTCCCTTGCTCACCAAGGGCATCCCTACAGCTGCAGAGGATGTGGTTATCCCCGGGTCTTTGGGGTAAGAGAACTACTAGCAAAGATGTGTAGTCTGAGGAACATCCAACAGCCACAACAGACACCCACCAACAGAGGAGGAAAATTCACTTCTGTTCAGAAGACTTGAGCTTCTACTTTGTGCTTACAGGGGATGGTGCAACCATGTCGATCTAAGGCAGTGCCACTAATGAACCAAAAAAGTGGTTAGTGGAGCCTATAAAGAGATGGTAAAGTGACTGGAGGAGAACATGTTGAATTGTAACTTGGTGCATCAGACCTCACTAAAATAAACAATTTTTGTAATTACAGGACTTCATTATGACATTTATTGAAACCATTTATAAAGACTTCTGAGCTGAATGAAAAACATTACGTATACTAAGCTTTTAGAACCATGACCTCAAACTTAATGCTAATAAATGCATCATTATCCCCTTTGGGGAAAATGGCATCCCCACTAATTATCACATTAATATCATGCTAAGCACGCAATCAATCGTGAGGGACTTGGGCACCCAGGTTGATAGCAACCTGACTTTTGACCTCAAGGTTGCTTCTGTTGTATGGAAGGTTTTTCACGTGGTCCACCTCATAAGTAAAGATATTTCATCCAGGAACAAGGAGGTCAAAACATCCCTGTACTCCTCCCTTATCAGACACATTACAGAGTACAAAGCCCCCTTCGGCATGTACCTTGCCAAGCACATGTAGCAGGTGGAGAGACCACAGAGGTTCCTCACCAGGAAAATTCAGGGTCTGAAACACCTATACTATGCAGATAGGCTAAAAGCCATATCCCATCTACTCAGTCTCTTACAGACTGCTCAGAGGTGACCTGTATTTGGCATACAAGGCCATCTCAGACTTGGCCTTGATGGAGTTGCTGCATATCCGCAAGTCCACTCGCACAACCCGCACGCAAGGCCTCAACCTAGTCTGTGACATTAATAGAACTTGTTGGCAGGATAGATTTGTGTCCCGTGTCCCCCATCTGTGGAATAGACTCCCTTCTCTAGGTCAAGCAGAGTACCTCACTATCCTTCTAAGAGGAAACTAGACGACGAGATGGGAAACAGAAAATATAGCCCTGGGATACCACCTGTGTCCCTGCTGGATAGAGAAAACAGGTGCATACTTTGTGGGAACATGGGTGAAATTCTTTGCTAGGCTTATAAGGGTCTCCGCACCAATAGCCTAGTATTGTCCTATGAACCAATGAGCAATAAAAGAAAAAAAAAAGCTATTGTTTGCAGTTATCAACCCCAGGGGATAACAATTAACCAAGCTTGGTCAGACTTGCAAATTATGAAAAAGCACTAACCATTACTTATGTGCTCGACTTAAAATGACAAATAACCCACTAGATTTGCCCAGTACTTTTTGAATGAATAAATATAAACCATACTAAAGATGTAACCATATAAACCGACAAAACTGCAAATAAAAATGGTGACTTGCGTAAATGACAACTCTGAAACTCTTACTTCTGTATGACGACTGTGGACACCAAAAGAACATCCGAGTACAGAGTAATATCAGCTGAAGAGGGAGATCATAAATCATAGATGGTACAAAGTATAGAACTAAACAAGGATCATGATATAAAAACACACCAGTTATTTATGATTAAAAGTAATGACTTTGACATTTCTGACTGTGTAAATGACCGTTCTTGGCAAATCCAATTTCTTAGTGCTAAGCTGCAGTAAATTACTCCAATTATACCTAAATGTGAAAGTTAGATATGGATATCATGAGTTAAGTGATATTAAATATCTTAATTACAATCCAACAGCACACAAACTAAATGAAAGGTTGATTGTCCTGACCAGTAAGTACTTCATTCTGAAGGACATTTTATGTATATGATAGCTGAATTTTACAGTAAGAAAGTTAAAGATATGATGGTGAATAAAATTTATGCCTTGCTATGCTTTAGCGGACTAGACAAGTCAGCATATGTTGGATGCTCAGAAAAATTTGAAACAGATGCAAAAACAGGCCCGCTTGCCCCTGTTGGTTGGCTTGACTGGTCCAGATAACATCTTACTGAAAAAAGGGGGCCAGCATTCAGATTGATTTATTCTTCGATACTTTACCAATCAGACAGGCATGGGATGACTATTAGAGGACTGTCAGCAGGGGGAGGAAGAAGGAAGACTATGAAGTTGTGATGACTGCACTTTATTTGGCTTATGGCTACATGAGAAAAAACACTTGAGACATAAGCAATGGACAGTGTCCCTCTCACCCCTGTTTAGGCTAAAATATGCTCCCATCGGGACTGTGCAATACTTTGAACCCCCTGTAGTGGAGGCCCATGGGATATGCAAGTGACCCCCTTACTTCTAAATACTCATAACTTTACTTTATGGGTACATTCAAGCCAATAAAGCCAAATTCCACTAGCTGTAGACATAGCACGTTTCAGGCTTTATCTAACCTCATCAGTACAGGGTAAGTTGATAAGATTGGCTATAAAACACATGCTTGAAAAGTAAAAAGCCATGACCATTCAGGGGCCATGTAGCTGAAACACTGGTATGTCCTTAAGGAGATATTAGCATAATACCCATGGACTTCCACTACAGGAGGATTAAGATATTTATGTTATTTATTTACACTTTATTAATGGGAATGTCAGACTCAGTAGGTGCTCATTTCAATGGAAGCCTGGGGAGAAAACCTCCAAAGTATTACAAAAACACACTAAAATTTTTCTTAAATGTTTTTCTTAAACTCTTCAAAAATAATGCAAAACATCTACAGCTACATTATACCAAATTAGACAATCTGAGAACATTGGTTAAAAACAGACAACTTACATGAAAATACTCTTAATATTTGAGAAATTGTAGCCATTTTGTAGAGAAATTAAAGGTAAGTTAGTTTAATACAAAGAACTGCAATAAGAAAGGAGTGAGAAAAAAACAATGTTATGACCTACTTACTGTCGGGGGAAGAGAAACTGACTGGAGTGTAAGGGGGTGAGTGATAAAGGGAGAGTATAGAGGCGTAATGTATGAATAGGTATATGCTCACATTTGTGGATACAATTTTTCGTGGGTTGAGTAAGAACAGAGCTACATTTTGGCTAAGAAGTCTTTTGGAACGGTTTTAATGGACTGGAACAGTTACTAACCTGATGGATACATGTAAGAAGTTCCAAGCCTTAGCAACATGGTATGACTATGGACCATGCCCAGCAGATTTCACAGGTTTGTGGACAGAGAGGAGTTTTCGGTCACTGGACCATAGTGACTGATTGGGAAGACAGAGGGGTAGAATGAGATTTAGTGCTGGACAAGCACAGGGATGCTGAATAATTTTAAAGGTGGTAAGAAGCAGAGCATATGTTAGCCAATGGAGTAGTTTTAACCAATGCAGGCTTTTTAGTATTTTATAGCAGTAAGTTCTTTAATATTATACGGCAGTGAGTTCTGAAAGAGGTATTTGCTGCAAATTTAGCCAGTTTATTATATCATTGCTCAAGTATTGATTTTTGTGATGCCTGGAAGGTAATAAGATGGAACTGCCATAAAGTAGTGAGGGAAGGAGGCAAGAAGTGGAAAGTGTAGATTTAGTTGCATTGGTGAGAAAGTGTTTAGTTCTGTAAAGCATCCCTAGTTTTTGGTGAATTTTTAAAGCAATTTTGTATACAGTGGAAATAACAAGTGTACATACCCCTGTTAAAATGCCAGGTTTGTGAGGTATAAAAAATGAGACCACAACAAATTTCAAAACTTTTCCCACCTTTAATGTAACCTATAAAGTACAGTTGTGTACACTTACCATAAATGTAGATGTTAGAGTGTGTTCACTGTTGCAGTCATTACATCTGGGTTATCCTGCTGGCAGGTTGCCCTAAGTCGGCCTGAATTCCAAAGTCTTGGGTCCTGCGTCAGTTGCTGTCGCCCCTTCCCTGACGTCAGGTCGTCAGGGGGTATAAAAGATGCAGCAGACGACATTTTCTTCAGTTTTTCTTGCCCCAGATGTCAGGTGCCCCCAAAAGGGTATGCTAAATATATACATGCATCAAAATAAACTACCTTCATCTATAAGCAAATACACCACATAGGTTGTATAGATCAGAGAAGGAAAGATAAGTTCCAGCAAAAATAAGGGGGATGGTGGGTGGTAATTTGACTGCAACAGTGAATACACTAACATCTACATTTATGGTAAGTGTACACAACTGTACTATGTTCTTCGTGTTTCACTGTTGCAGTCATTACATTTGGGTAGATTCCCAAAGCTATGGATAGGAGGATGGAACTAAATAGGGCAGCTATGAGGCCCTGCAGAACTGCAGTGGCAAAGCCTGCCCTGGATTTAGAGTAAAGTGGCAGATTGTAATGTTTTGTAAAGGTATGCACTGAACTCCAAGTAGCAGCCTCTAAAATGTCTTTGGCTGGTACTCCCCTGAGAAAGGCTGTAGAAGTAGCTGCAGCTGTGGTTGAATGTGGCCTAATGTCCTTAGGCACAGGTTTGCCATGCTGAGAGTAGCAGAAACGAATGCAGTGACCTAGCCAATTTGAAATGGTCTGCTTGGCGATAGCCTTTCCTTGTGATCCTGCAGCATATGCCACTAGTAATTGTTCTGTCTTTCTGAAAACTTTAGTTTTATCCAAGTAGAATCTAAGTTGTCTGTGTACGTCCAAAGAATGCAGAGTTTTCTCCCCCTTGTTCTGTGGATTTGGATAAAAAGTTGGCAAAATGAATAGTTTGGTTAAGGGCTACACTGGATACTACCTTAGGCATAAATGTAGGGTTTGTCCTCAGAGAGTCCCTGTCCAGATAAAAAATGATAAAGGGTTCCACAGCCATGAGAGCCTGTAGCTCTGACACTCGTCTTGCAGAAGTTATTGCTAGGAGCAGAGCTGTTTTCCAAGATAAAAAACTTTATATCTGCAGTAGCAGCTGGCTCAAAAGGAGGTAAGGTGAGTTTTTCCAAGACATAATTGAGGTCCCATGCAGGTGTTGGCGTTCTCCTTGGGAGGCCTTAAATTTTTGGCTCCTCTGAGGTACTGCCTTAATAAAGCATGAGAACAGAGTAGTGGCTCTGTATTGTAATGAGCCGAAATGGCAGAGGCATGGATTTTAATTGATGAGAAAGATAGGCCTTTGTCCAGCATCCCAGTTAAGTATTGCAAAATCTGAGGAATATTTGGGACAGCTGTATCAGTCATTGGGACTGTTTCCTGTATGGTTGTGATTTGTCCTCTCCGCTTTTGGAGGTAGAAGCACCCCATTGCTTAGACCTGTACGAACCTTGTGGCTGGGATCTGCCCCTTTGAGTTCTGATACTGGAAAGGACCAATTCTTTGTAGGCCAGTGTTTGGCTAAACCTAGGAGGCTGTACCTGTAAGAATTCCTTGACCGTTTGCATAGATTTAGCTTTGTCCTCAATTTTCTTTAACACCTCTTCTGCCTTAACACCAAACAGGGTATCACGCTGTAATGGTGCATCTAATAATTTTGCTTTGACATGATCAGGCAGATTTTGTTCCTTTAACCAAGCATGCCTCCTCCTAATGACAGAACCCATAACTGCAGCCCTGCAGGAGGCCTCTAGAGAATCCAAACCACATTGCAAAGTATGCTTTCCAACTTGTTCAGCTGCATGCAATAAATCCTGCATTTCTTTGTTTTCTGCACATGCAGAATTTATCAATATTTTCTGTTTAAGCAGTGTCATGATATATTGCTGATATTTGAGCATATGAAACTGGCAATTTAAGGCCCTTATAGCCAAAGTAGCAGATGTGTAAATCTTTTTTCCTCATCTGTCTAGTGCCCTAGAATCTCTGTCAGAGGGGGTACGCTTTTTTTGCAGTGGAAGCCTCGACTCCCTTGGAACCTTGAGAAATAGTTTCTGGGTCTGCAGCAGGGTTTTTGAAAAGGAATTTGCGAAAGTCAGGAACCCTGTAGTATCTGTCCGGCTTAACAGAAACTGGAGATAAGGAGTCAGGGGTCAGACTAGACCCTGAAAACACATCTACAATGTCTAACACAGGTGGAATAGCTAGAGGCCTGCGTTGAGGTAGTAAAAGGAAGTCTGAGCCTTTTCTTAGATTCTGAAAAATCTTGGCTCTCCCAGTGGAAATGCTCCCTCATGGTATGCGAGGTTTCCCCAAAAGAGTAGTCCTCAGGAGGAGAAGCTGAAGGAATAGATTCTTCAGCATCAGAATCCTCACAGGGAGGTAGAGAATATTCCTGATCAGAAGAGGAATCAGAAGAAATGGAAACCTGACCTGAAGATTCATAGTCTGTCTCCTGCCTAGGCCTCTTATCAGGAGGGGGATGGGAACTCCTGATGAAGCTAATTAAGTCTTCGGCCATTTTGAAGATCTGTTTTTTTGGCATGGAGGTCTGTCCATGAGGCTGTTGAACTTGTTTCTTTGTCTTTGAAGGTGCTTTAGTCTTTGCCTTTGAAGATGAAGTCGTTTTAAATGTATAATTGTTTAGGTCTGAATACACCCTCAGAAGCCGATGCCTGCTCAGCGGCTCCGGACCCATCTGAGGGAAGCGTCTCCGAGGCTCCAATATTTTGAGCTTCTAGCGGCCTTGCCGACTCCACGTGGGTGTCGGTAGCGGCCTGCAACTGTAAAGTAGCGGGCGCCAGGGGCTGCAAAAGCGCCTCACTGAGAACCGGCAACTGGCTTAGGAGAAGCCTCATCGTCGGTTTTGGACCTCGGTAGCCTTTCCTTTTCTTTATGTTTTTTGTGAACTCCGGTTGTCGGATGGCTATCCGACGACATTGTATAATTAAATCTTCGGCCAAAATAGCTTAATGCAAAATCGTACCGACGCTTAATAGTGCGTTGGTTAAATCTAGCACAAAACCGACAACTAGCTACGTCATGGTCAGGGCCTAGGCAAGGAATGCAGTAAGAATGAAAGTCCTTATGAGGTATTTGCTTCCCACAAGAAATACAATTATTAACTTTTTCTGACATCGGACTGGAGCAAGAAAAAAGTTTCTCCAACGGGGTACTTAGCTTTTAATGAAGACTTCGGATCTGAAATTCGAACACGAAAATCTCAGGAGTCGGCCGACCGGCACTTGCAAACTGCTTCTGCTTCGGGCACGGCGCGGCAAGAAAGGCTGAAGAAAATGGCGTCGGCTGCATCTTTTATACCCCTAACGATCTGACTTCAGGGAAGGGGCAACAGCAACCGATGCAGGACCCAAGACTTTGGAATTCAGGCCGACTGAGGGCAACCTGCCAGCAGGATAACCCAAATGTAATGACTACAACAGTGAAACACGAAGAACATCCTGTACAATTCAATTGAAAAAACAAACAAAACTGTTAAGGGAAAAAAATATAAAAAATAAAAAACGTACAATAAGCTGGATGCGTAAGTGTGCACACCCTTAAACTAATACTTTGTTGAAGCACCTTTTGATTTAATTACAGCATTCAGTCTTCTTGGGTACACACCTGCCATCAATTAGAGAGACACTGATTAACCCCAAATAAAGTTCAGCTGTACAAGTAGGATTTTTCTGACATTTACTCAGTTACCTACTACAACAAAAGCCATGGTTCGCACAGCGCTTACAAAGCATCAAAGATAGCTCATTGTTGAAAGTTATCAGTCAGGAGAAGGGTACAAAAAAAATTTCCACAGCATTGGGTATACCATGGAACCCAGTGAAGATGGTCATCAAAAAGTAGAGAAAATATGGGACAACAGTGATGCTGCAAAGAACTGGATGTCCCTCCAAAACTGATAAAAAGACCAGACGAAAACTTGTCAGGGAGGCTGCCAAGAGACCTACAGCAACACTGAAGGAGCTGCAGGAATTTCTGGCAAGTACCGGTTGTGTACTACATGTGACAACAACCTCCCATATTCTCCATATGTCTGGACTAAGGGGTAGGGGTTGCAAGAAGGAAGCCTTTTCCTACACAGAAAATCATCCAGGCCAGGCTAAAATTTGCAAAACAATACATCAAGTCTCAAAAACATGTGGGAAAATGTGCTTTGGTCTAATAAGACTAAGGTTGAACTTTTTGGCCACAATTCCAAAAGGTACATTTGGCACAAAAATGACATTTCGCATCACCAAAACACCACCACCCCCACGGTGAAGCATGGTGGTGGCAGTATCATGCTTTGGGGTTGCTTTTCTTCACCTGGAACTGGGCCTTTAGTTAAGGTGGAGGAATTATGAACAGTTCCAAATACCAATCACTTTTGGCCCAAAACCTTCAGGCGTCTGCTAGAAAGCTGACAATGAAGAGGAATTCCACCTTTCAATACGACAATGACCCCAAGCATATATCCAAATCAACAAAAGAATGGCTTCACCAAAAGAAAATTAAAGTTTTGGAATTGCCCAGCCAGAGCCCAGACCTAAATACAATAGAAAATCTGTGGGGTGACCTGAAGAGGGCTGTGCACGAGATGCCTTTGCAATCTGATGGATCTGGAACACTTTTGCAAGGAAGAGTGGGCAAATATTGCCAAGATGTGCCATTCTGATAGACTCCTACCCATGAAGACTGAATGCTGTAATTAAATCAAAAGGTGTTCCAACAAAGTATTAGTTTAAGGGTGTGCACACTCATGCAAGCAGCTTATTTTACATTTTTTTACTTTTTATATTTTTCCCCCAACAGATTTGTTTTTCAATTGAATTGTACAGGTTATAGGTCACATTAAAGGTGGGAAAAGTTTTGAAATAATTTATTGCAGTTTCATTTGTTTATAGCACAAAAACCTGGCATTTTAACAGGGGAGTGCACACCTTTTATATCCACTGTATACAGGTCGAATTCAAAATTATTATCCACCATCTTCTCTAATCCTTTGGCATTAGAAGCGACTTTAGCAGTTTTTTTTTTTTTTTTTTTAAGAGACGGGATTTTAAATTTTGTTTTTTCGTGAATGAAGGATTTGGGGAAAATTAGTAGTAGTTTGTTTTTTTGGGTTAAGCATGAGTTATGAGTTACAAAGTCATATTTCAATGGTTGTTAAAACTACCTGTGTAAATGTTTGGAGATGTGCCAGGTTGTCGGATATGCATACAAATGTATTATGTAGGTATTCTATTAGCAAGGCCTGTGGTATGGATGTGTGGAGAGTGTTGGTGAGAATGTTAAAAAGGAGGGGACCACGGATAAGGCATTGTGGTACACCGCTGGTGAGTAGGAGATATGAAGAGTAGGTGGAGTGCCATTTTACTGACTGATGCCTATTGGACAAGTAGCTTTTGAACCACAGAAGGGTGAGCCGAGATATACCTAGTGAGGACATTTGAAGTAGAAATTTGCTGAGACAAAATGTATTGAAGGATTTAGACAAGTCTAGAAATAACAAGGAGACTAGTTTGCAGTTATCTCTACCTTTTGCCAATATCTGTAAAGGTTAACGTGCAGTGTTAGTACTACAGGAGGAACAGAATCCATGTTGTGTGGAGGAAAGGAGGTCTTCTTGCAGTAAATAATGTTTAGCAATTGTTCCTGAATACATTTAAGTACTTTGGAGTGGGAGGGTTAAGACTGCTGTACGTTGATTCAGTTTTTGCTTTTGCGTAGAAAGATGTGATTTTTTTTTTCAGACAGGGAACATGGGATTCTGACCTATATGAACACGATTTGACCAATTTATAAGGCCTGAAACGGGGCAGGCAATGTTATTGGCTATTTTAATGTATTCGCTTGGAAGGTCATCAGTTGAAGAAAAAGCATTGTTTGAGTTCAACAGTCACTTTACATAGGATGTGGGCACAGGTTTGAAGGTGAGCGGATGTGGTGACATGTGCCTGCTGAGCAGGGTTGGGGAATCCTTGGTTATGGATGCTATACTATGTATAAAAGAAGAGTTGAATTCTATTGTAGTTTCAAGTGACTAGTTATTGGGAGAGGGGCTAGGGTTGAATTTTAGGCTGGGATGTTTAAATTGTAGTCAGCCATTATAGAAATCTTAAGCTGTGATTAATATTATTCTAAATGTTGTTACAGTATATTTTTGTCTTCATTTATTTGCTTTTTAGTACAGTTATGGAGCATTCTGAAGTCTGAGACAATGTAATGTTAAATTTTTTGCCATTCTTTCCATGCTATTTTGCATTAGCATTCTACTCTTTTTTTGGATGCACAAACTTCATTGCTTTTAGTCTCTTCTTTCTAGAGGGTGCAAAGCTATTTAGGAAATTTGTAATGAATTCATTTACAGCATCATCTAAGGAGGGGAATTTTAAGATGCTCCAGTTAACAGATGGCAGGGAGTAATAAATATTTCTGAGTTCAACTTAGACAGGTCGTGTTGTTTTACAAACATGCTGTTTGAGTGGATGTATGAAAAGTCTGGTTGCGTAGATTGGGAAATGGTCACCAAGAGTCCGACAAGCTACCTACAGTGGTGAATTTGCTAGGATACGATACTAGGATTAAGTCTAATAAGGAATTTGATGCACTGTTACAATGTGTGGGGGTATTAATTAGCCTTTTAAATCATACAAGTTCAGACTAGGGGAAGAGATGTTATAGGTTATGTCCGACTAATTAATATTGACAACACCTAATATTAGTTCTTCTTGTGGAATTGCTATGGATATTTAATGTATGATGTCTCCTAGTGTAGCTGCATTGCCACCAGGAAAGATGTAAAGAACAGCAATTCATTTTTATTTTTCAGGAAAGTAATAAGATGCTCTGCTGAACTGAATTTTGATGCTAGTTTGTTACAGTGGGAAATTAATCTTGTAGTTGAGAAACACTAGTGCTAACCACTACCTTTCCTCCTTACACAATCATCGATGATACAGCAGGGATGTAATTTCAGAGTTGTTTATGTTGGGTTTAAGTCAAGTTTCAGTTACTACAAGAATGCCAGGCTTGTGTGAGGCAATTCAAGCATACATTTCAGTGGTTTTAGTTCTTATTCTTCTAATTTTTATGGTGCAAAGGTTAGATTACTGGCATGGGGGGTAGACTACTGTGGGGTTAGAAGTGTGTATGAATGTGCATGGAACAGAATTGCCTTGATATTGACAGATGGATGCCATGATTAGGGTAAATGTCTGCTCCTAGAAGGAGTTTTAGTATATTGGGGTATTGTTTTTTCGGGCAGCATTTTTCAACTTTTACTTTGATTTGAGTTGAAATGGAGTTAGCCTATATTTGGGTTGAAGGTGAGGGATGTTACTAAACATGTTGGGTGTGATATGTGGCAAGTTTATGGAAGAACAACGGATAGATGGTCGGAACAATGGTGCAGAGATGTGGAAAGCTACCATTAAGTCATGGAAAGAGGAGAGATGGCTCAGCAGGAAGAGAGGATACGATGAGGAGCAGCACGATTAAGTAACAGGATCTTCATTTTACTGATGGCAGTAGTGGGAAGCAGGAATCAAGAAGGATGGAATAAGGTGCGGGCCTGTAGGATATTTAGTGGTGGTGCAGTCTGAAACTGGTAGAAGGTAGGTAAGAAGCACTTTCTATGAATGAAGACAATTATGTTCTCCTGCTATCTTCTCTTATATTTCTGAAATGTAAGAAAGAGGGATTTGAAAGGAGAGTACGAGGATGCAGTTAAGATAGGTAGTACTGAGGGATTTCTTTTCAATGAAGACTAACTTGTGTGCCTTTCTTGCAAAAATTAGTGCATTAAAGTAAACTGTATGATACCAAATATAAATTGTCTTTATAATGAATATGTTAAATACTGAATAGCAGCAATAAAGAATAAAAAAATCTTAAAAAACAGAATGTGCATATTAGCCAAGGCAGCAGTTGGAAAAGGCAGTTTCAGCCAGAATTCTAGTGCTTGTCACGCACACACATTTCAACAAAATGACTTTCAATAAAAGTGGAATAGGAGCAATACATCACAACTAAACAAACGTACAAAAGACTCAAAATCTGAAAGCAGTATCTGGAACAACTTATGAGACCGCTGTCGGCAAGTGCAGCCAGTCTCATCAGAAGCAATAAATATAAATGAAGTTTCATGTTAAAATGGTCATAACAGCTTCTGGAGTTTATCTCCATTACCTAACGATTCCCAAGAAAGGGTTACAGATGCAGCTATTTAGTTCAGAGTATCATTCAACAAAGAACATTACCTCGACAATGAAGCTGGCAGAACTTGCACCTTACAGCAGAAATACTTCAACCTATAATTTAATATTACTTGGTGAAATTTCAGCATTTATCATCTTGAAATTTAGAACAGAATGTGCAATGCTGACCTTAAACTTAAAAATAGTAGTGAAAAAGTTTATAGTAGTAATGCCTCAAAATGTATGTGGCTATTTAACATTCTTGATCTCTTGCCAAAACTGAAGTTAATTCAAGCTTTACACGTTTTTATTTGAATCACATCCTTCATGTGCCACCAATGACCTACCTGCTGTAACCGTACCTGGCTCCCAAAGAGTATAAAGTTAATGCTGTTAATTACATTCTGCATCATTCAATTACAACTATAAAAGTTACATGGCATATAGATGAAAAATACTAAATTTGAAGACATGGACTGACAAAAATGTTCTGACTACTTATGAAGGGCTCCAGACTAAAGAACTACAGGTTGGCTAGGAAATGCCCTGCAGGGAAAACAGCAAGAATTCTTTCCAGCAGCAAACGACACAACTGGCCCTACCAAACTGCCCTCCTCATGATGAACCAAAGCAGTACTGCTGGTTAAAACAATTAATGTCAGTAGACCCAGTGTACATTAGTATTAGCGGTGAATTAAAGAGGTCAGCAGATGCTCTTATGTTTTGTTGTCTGCCACACTGGTATGCAGCAGGTCAAAGCATAACTTTCAGTGTGTAGTAATTAGTTATTGACCTGTCTTAAAAACTTGGATTAAATGTCATGAACGTGAGGGATATAGCATACAGGAAAAAAGAACATCAATTATCCTTATCTACAGAAAGTAACAAAGCATGGTGGAGGTTTACTATGAGTACAGAGCAAGAAAACTGATCCAAATCTACTGAGCAAGATTAAAAGCAGTGTGTCAATGAATAAAGTAATCAGAAAAACATTTTCAGTTAAAATGTGAAAGAACATGTCTGGGTCACATAAGCTGTAAATTAGAACTTAAAGATTTGGTGGTTAAACAATTTAAGTCTGTAAGGTTTACATCTCTTTTCTATGGATTAAACATTTTCAAATTTTCTGTATTTAAACTTAATACTCAGAAACAGGGTATTTAAATCAATGACATGTATTAGCTTCACTTATGACAGAGAAAACAAGCATTCAGAAAATGTAAAAGCCAATTTGTGCAAATTTTTTTTTTGTTTTTATTTCCACATTTATATCACAACGTGTCCACTTAAAAGGACCAAATAGCAAATTTGCTCTCTTCTGCATTGTGAGGAACACAGAAGTCTAGTCTCTGTACATTCACTAAGGCTCTTTGTTTTTGCAAATTGCGTTTTGTGATAGATATCCATAAGGCAAATTATATCTAAAGGAATGGTAACAAGTAGAAATCCAGCATACAAATGTAACTCAACTTCTCTCAGTACAAAGCTGCAAACTAGTAGCACCCTCTTTTTGTGTGTGTGTGCGTGAACACATTTTTTTTTTTTAAATTATGGGAGACTGAAAAAATGGACAACATGGCTGGTGATAGGGAATACAGTATTTTAAATCTTAAAATAACTAACTTACTTTTTCTTGTTTTAGAACAGATGAAAACACAAACTGACTGAAAAGATCACTACGAAAACTGCACAGATCTATGGAATGTTGTATGTAATGACTTGTTAAACCAGCCAGATGATGAACTGTGCAACTTAGAAGGAAAGTTATCTGCATTTTGAATGACTTAACTTGCAGATGTTAAACAGAGGATGAATTATGCAAAAAAAAATAAAAATAATAATCTACAGTTTTTGCACTTTTTTACTGGTATCTCACTGCCAAATAAAAGAATAAAATAAATAGATGCATACTTTGTTAAAGATAACTTTAATCTGCCTTCTGTTATGCCACAATGTTTTCTTGTACCTGCCCAAACCCTATCCCAACCTTCTGAAAACAGCTGGATTTGTTTTCCGCTACCTCTTTGGGGCTAACCACTTCTCACAGCTAGCCTGCTAAAACAGATATTCCTGTCTGACTAGCTTTACAGCCTTCCTTTGCAACCTCTTGTTGAAATGGACTTAGCAGCAATTTGCAAAAGAAGGGAACTTTAAGGGGGAAGAACTGCGCCAAAGCTCTTCCATATCCTTTTTTTGTTAGCCCTGTGTGTTGAGGCCTTCAAATCAAGTGGAGTACAGTCTGCCACTGTCATTACCTGTAGATGGCAAGCTCTTGAGTAAAACTAATCAGTCTAGGCAGACATAAGGCAGGATATTCAGTCTACCATCATCACCATGGGGATCTACAGATATGCACTGCGTCCAATCATACCAATTACCCTGTGTATCATAACAACCGTTCACACCAGACCAATGCTGTTCATGTACTTTCCTGAGATCATCTGTGATGTCATTACTGACCCCAGGTAAGTCCACAGGAGTACTACATACTAAAATACCAGTTTTTCTGGCTTCTCTTCTAGTGCTTTCTTCTTGTTTCAAATACTCTGACATAAAATAATGAGCTCCAGGTGTCTGTGCTCCTGAAGTGGACAACAAGTTGCTTTGCCTATTTAAATAGGATGCAATTATTCCATTTTTAGACAGTTCTTTCCAGTTTGTTTGCTCAAAAGGACTTTGGGGGGCTACTTTTGTTTCTTGCCGTTCAGGTTCTGTCCTGTGTTGTACTGCTGGTGCTGGTGCAGAACTACTCACCTGTGAAGGCTCTTTGTTTGTTAAAGGTATTATCTGTCTTGTTATATGATCAAATGTG
This sequence comes from Protopterus annectens, assembly GCF_019279795.1. Classification (NCBI taxonomy): domain Eukaryota; kingdom Metazoa; phylum Chordata; order Ceratodontiformes; family Protopteridae; genus Protopterus; species Protopterus annectens. Next base: position 138,681,790 of record NC_056747.1, read on the forward strand.
AGTTTTCGCTCTTTTAATTTAACAGAAGGCTTTTTACCTTCTGCAGTCCGTTCCTCAAGGTTTGTTCTATGGTCTCTAGGCCGATATTTCTTTTTTTTAGAATCTGAACCTGAAGCCGCATCATCACTGTCCCCTTTTGAGGCATCAGGTGTGTACCCTGAAGTGCGAGGTGTTACGGGTTCTCCTTGATGCAAACCCATTTTTAAGCTGTGTGACGAGTGCAGAGGGGTGTTGTGTTGTAATGTCCCTGCTGTAGGTCTGTGAGGGCTTTCCACACCTACATGTCCTGCGCAGTGTGCTGGCATCTCACTTTCTGGTTGCTGGGAGCCCTCAAGCTTTTTTGCTGATACTGGAGGTGTAGAAGGTTGTGTCAAAGGTAGGGGAGATGGCACATAAGAGTCTGAAAGTGGTAAAGGACTAGAGACAGTACCCTTTGGTGCATATGTTGTTTGTCGTTTGACTGATGCGTCTTGCTTAATATTCCTTGGGCTAAAAGAAGGGCAACGTGGGCTCCTAGGTTGACACTGCCCTGAGGTTTCCTCCGATTTTTCAAGCTGCTGCAATACTGAAGTCTTTAGCAAAGAGGAAGTGCTTGACATTTTCACAAGTCCTGGAGAACTGGTATGAGGCTTCACTGCATTTATTGGGATTTTACTGTGTTTATCATTTTCCAGATGCTCAAGCCTATTTCTTTCTGGAGAATTGTGTGCATTTGCTGACGTCACATCCCGAACACTTGGAAAACCTCCAGGGCTTCCTCCCACTCCATTAGATGGTACAGGAGAGCAGTTTTGTAACTGTTCACAGTTTGGTTTGGAAACCTTTGAAGGAGGACCCTGTATACCATCTTTAAGATCTCCTTTTCTTTTTCTGTTTCCCAATTTTTCCTTTGGAGAATTCAAATTCTGTATATCATTCCTAGTTTTGAGCTCCTGTATTGGTTTTGTGCCACCAGAGATTATGGGAGACTGAATTTCTGGTTTGCAATTCAGAGCACCACCATTTGCTGACCCAGGTGGATTAGGTCTTGGCAATTGCTCATTCTGGACTACAGGTTCTATCAGTTTCTGCCAATTTCGCAGCAGCTTTTTTGCACGCTTGGCTAGATCCTCATTTGTTGTTTTCTTTCTTACATCATTGATGAGTTTTCCTAACCGTGTTTCCTAGGAGGAAAAAAGAAAGCTGTAAGTAGAAGCACTTATCAGATCACATTTTTTATACTTCAATGTGAGAACGTTTTGAAATTAGATAGTAAAATTTTGTCTTTGTTTACACTCATAACCACATATTCCCATGTTATCCCTTTTATATCAACCTTGATAACCAGGGTTATCTTAAAAGGGTCCCCATCTACACAGCAAGTGGAACTGCTGGACTGATGCAAACTCATGGACAGACAAAATAAAATGCAGAGTCACTCCTCCGTACTCACAGCTAGCATCTGTATTCCAAAAAAACATGAACTAACGTGACTGCCTTGCAGTTAGTCCTTCATCTGCAGGTCACTATTTAAACTACCTTACATACATAAAAAGGGATTTGCAATAGACTGCTCAGTTATAAGTTTGTCACAAAGTAAAATTAAACAAGGAGTTAGAGAGACTATGATGAGCAAGGCTAGTGTCATTAACTGCCAGCAAGTGCATCGACTCACGGTTACCTTAATCTTACAGTAGTAGGAACCATGGGGCGCCTTCCAGAAATGCAGTAACTGCCACAATTAAGACACAGCACTACTTAACTCACAAAAGACTGGCAGCGACATGTAATGAACAAGCAGAAACACTGCTTAATGACATGAACTGTGAACAGCCTCAACTCATTTTGCTCTTTGTATCTACAGCCTGATTGACCTGAAGACTTGAGCTTGATTCCCTTTTGAATCTCTGAGCAAGTCAAGACCACACACGTGTGTTTGCGCGCATGTGCATTTGCCTGTTTTTTTTATTTTATATATAGATATATATATATATATATATATATATATATATATATATATATATATATAACACACACACACACACACACACATCTCTTAGATGCAAGAAATTTGTTCCTTTACCAAAAACGAATGCCACGACTGCAGGCCAGGTGACTGGATTCGAACATCAGCCTTGGCACTGGAGGAGTCAGGCAGAGAGGGACAAGAGTGAAGAAGGCATGGCCTGCTTGCCTCTCTCTGGAGGGAAGGGTGGGGGCTGTACATGCCAAGGAACCATATAGGGATGGTAAGATTTCTCTGGAGGAGATCAGGGAGACCACCTTTTTTGGTTTGAGGCTGGTTACCAATGATGCTTGCTGGTGATGATCTCCTGCAGAAGTGCAGGACCACCAAAGTGCTGATAGCCCACTGCACAGTCCACATTATCTTCCAGAATCAACTGTGTATGGGGACATAGTACTAAAAGTGTAAGACCTTAAATCCCCCCTGATGTCTGCCTAAATTATGGTTCACCTTGGCAGACTTGCCCTTGGTGATCAAGGAAAGAACGGTTCACTGTTCAAGAAGGGACAATCACTGTCAAGTAGCAGGGCCAAAGTGTGGGGGAGAGAGGAATATCTGCTATGAATGACCTGTAAACCACATTATGCATTAGATGTTTACATTTATGAAGTCAAAAGAGATGATACTAAACACACTGCTTTAAAAAAATAAAAGTCCATGGCAAACAAGTTCAAAGTATATCCTTGCAAGAAAGGCAGATGTCCACTTGTGGCTAATACCAAGGTATAATGGAATTCTACTGCAGCAATGAATCTTATGACAAAACCTGCAATGATAAAAGTTGTAAACTCAAACAGAACTGTTCAGTGGAAAACAGACGGGGGGAAATAAAACATATGCATCCAAGCCAAGCAATAAACATCCAAGAGAAGTGGAAAAGAAATGACAAAATGTATCAGAACCATCAGTAAACAGTTTTTGTACAATAGGGCAACTGCATGCTAACACGCTTGCATCCTTTCTTAAATCTGAAAAAAAGGAACACAGAAATATACGTAGGTTAGTATGTACATTTGAAAAAAAAAATTACACATACACAGAGGAAGAAACAATGGGTGAAGAGACAGTAGGAGGCATCCAAACAGTTCAAGGATAAAATAAAGTTGCAGGCACTTCAAATACCACACAGTACATAAAACCTTCAGCCATGTTGCTTTGCTGTCCTCCCCATCAATCATGCACTATTGTATCAACTTCTCAGTTTTGCATATCTAAATTTTAAATAACATATGTAATGTCCATGAAATAATATTATGAACATGCTGTGTGTATTTAGGTATATTCTGTGTTATAGCAACGAAATAGAATTCAAGTATAAACGATATAACTACATGTGTGGACCGCGCGCTTGGGGGGGTGGGGGGGTGGGGGGTCGTGCTCGGCTCCTGGGGGCGCCGGGCTCTTTAATGGTCCACAAGGTGTTAGATGAATTTACAAAATATAATGTTACAGACCTAATTCACTTTATGAGCCACTTACTTAAAAACATTAACATACATATTGTGCTAAAAACACTAATGTGCTTGATGATGTATAAGTGAATGGATGTGGTTGTGGATGTGTGGTTGTGCAGTTGCATCTTTCAGCTTGCAACACCAGATGGCGCTAAAATGTATTCAGATGAAGTTAAAAGGTTGGGGGATGTGGTTGTGCAGCGGTGTATTTGCAGTTATATTTATTTATTTGTGGATTGTTGGGGAGTTTGGTGTTTCCGGGGGCTGGACCTGATTTCCTTTGGGTGTGTGGTCTATATGTATATTCTGTGTATTTTGAAATAAATGTTACTTTCCTTGTTCATGTCAATCTCTAGAAATATTCTTCACTTTACTGCGTTGTCATTTGGCAAATGTTTGGAATATTTTGTTTTATTATATATATTGCAAATTCTAATGCTGTTTTTCAAAACAAAACATATTTTATCTAAGTTATAGTTTGCATTAGTGTCTCATAGGGCAATATGTATACAGTTTTTTTTGATAATTCTGGTGTTTATTGTTACAATTTGATAGGATGATATTAGTTGATTTATAATCTTTTTTACTACATTTATCTTATTATATACTCTTCTGTCACTATTGTCAGAAGCAGTTTACACCTCATATATAGCTGAATTTGCCATGTTTTATACTTCAAGTGCTATGACAGAGGTCGATTTGTTATTACAGGAACCCTGATTGTATATGCTAGTTTTTATTGACCTAGGTAGTTAGTTCTGACCTATTCTGGGGAATCATAATTGTCATTAGATCTCTTATTTTATCTTGTCTTATGGAGACTTACAGTTTCTTTTTACTGAAACGAAGCTGTCTTGTTGAGATTGTATTTACTGATTTTCCTGCAGAGAAAGGACAGTCTTATTTTTCTTTTACTTTTTACATGCATTTGAGTCATTATAATACCTGGAATGTAGAGATGATTTTGGTCAATTAATATTTATTTGAACTATATGAGGAAAATCATTTAAATGTTATATACATTTGCAAATATAGGAGCTTGTAATTACGTATTGAATGGGGATTGAGTATGTTGGACGTCTTGAGTTTAGACATATATGTAAATATATTTAGTGTTATTGTTTTGGTTTTAGTTTTTGTTAGGGTTACATCTAAAGCTTATTCTGCTAATTTGAAGTTTTTGGTAACCAAAAATGTAAATTCTATTCTGTTTATCTCTGACCTTCCTTTGTCATTAGGGGAATGGTGGGCAGGCACTAGGGTAAGGATGAAGGAAGTATGTAAATTTAAAATTATTTTTTTTCCCCTGAGGTTATTTTTAACGGTGAGTTTTTATTTAAACATAGACCGGACTAGTTATGTTTCTTTTTTTCTCTTTGGTATTGATTTGATTATATTCAGGACATTACACCATGTTTTTATTGCATCAATATTAACCATTTACCTTATTTATGACAAATAATTTCATAGTTGATTCCTGGAATGTAAGAGGAATCCAAAGTAAAGCCAAAAAATCTTTATTATTTCATTTGATATTTAAATCACAAGCCAATATACGTTTTATTCAAGAGACACATATTCCTCGAGATGATTGGGATAAAGGAAAAAATAAAAAATGGATCAAGAAGATAGTAGCTTCCGGGGATACTTCTAATTCTAGAGGTGTTGCTATAATTATTAAACAAAAATTCATGGGGAACATCATTGATGAGAAATATGACAACGAGGGTAGATGGTGCCTGTTTACTGCTACTATTCATAATCTTGATAAACCACTTTTCGTTTTAAATCTATATGGTCCTTGTAGTCAACAACATTTTTTTATCTTAAAAATTTATAATATACTTACCTCTTATAAAGACCACTATATTATAGTAGGTGGAGACTGGAACGCAGTAATAAACCCAGAAATTGATCGTACTAGTTGCTCCGCTTCTTATAACCATCAAGCAACTCTGGCCCTTAATGAATTAATCTTGGAACATAATTTAATTGATCCACTGCACTCTATAAAAATCTCAAACAAGAAAGATATTTGCACATATTACTCAAAATGCTACCATTCATGGTCTAGATTGGATTTTTTTTCTGATTTCTAATACTATCTCAAAATTTATTTCGGATTTTAATATTGAACCCAGATATTTTTCAGATCATTCAAGAATCTTATTAAAACTAAACATTATCCACAATATTAAAAATAATATTAACTCAAAGTGGACACTGAACAATAATTTACTCTTAAATAAAGATATTTGTAAACAGTGCTCAGAAATTATTCAGGAAATGGAAAATGATCTAGACTTAACTGGTATTCCTTACGATATACAATGGGCTGCATGCAAGGCGAGATTAAGAGGAATGTTTATCAGTAAGGCTGCTTACCTTAAAAAACATTACAATAAGAAAGAAGAGTTCTTAAAATCTAGAATTCATTCTCTTGAAAATCAGTTTAGACTGAATCAAGACTCTAGTCTTGAAAAGCAAATCTTAGATTGTCAAAAAGAACAAATTTTGCTACATCAAAACAACCTTTTAGTAGATCAAAAACTATTAGCAACGTATTCAGAATGGGCCCAAGTTCCTTCTAAAATCTTGGCTAGAATAATTAAAAATAATTTTGATAAGCCAAAAATTTCATCTTTATTGCACAAGAATAAACTATACAACACAGATGAAGAGATTATTTATCTCTTTACTCTACTTTATATAGAATTATACTCAAAACCACCTAATTCATTGGATGATAATCATATAAAAAGCTTTCTAAGTTCTTTAAATTTCCCCAAGTTAAATGATAATCAACAAAGATTGCTTTCTGCTCCTCTAACTTATCAAGAGATTTCAGAATCAATTGATAGTCTTAAATCTAGTAAATCTCCTGGTCCAGATGGGTTTACACCGGAATTTTTCAAATCCTTTAAGTCGATAATCGTTCCCTTTCTTTTTAAAGTATACAATTACATAAGAATCAAGGATATTTCGGATATTCATTGGAATACATCTAAAACTATATTAATTTTGAAAAATAATAAAGAAAAAACAGACCCATTTAATTATAGACGTATTTCTTTAATAAATTTAGACAAAGATTTTAGCATCTATTTTGGCCAACAGATTGAAACAGGTTTTACCTTCAATTATTTCCCAAGACCAATCAGGATTTATGTCCCACAGACATGCTTGGGATAATACACTGACTTTAGAATCTATTATCCATCTTATAAAAAATGATTCTAACCCAATATATGCACTGATTCTTGATGCATCAAATGCTTTTGATAGAGTCTGTTGGAATTTTCTTTTTCAAACAATGTCATGCTTTAACTTTCCTTTATCCTTTATAAACTTTTTAAAAACTTTGTACAAAGATATGTTTACCAGACTTTATATTAATGGTTACACTTCTCCAATAAAGATTACCAGAGGCACGAGGCAAGGTTGTCCACTGTCCCCTTTTCTTTTTAATATATATTTAGAACAGTTACTGTTGCTTATTACTCAAAACACTTTTCATAATGTCCCTAGGATTCTTAATCCAAAAATTTATTTTTCCGCCTTTGCTGACGACCTAATATTATACTTTCAAACTCCAGTATCTGACCTTAGTAAAATAACAAATTCTATTGAACGTTTCTCTTCTGCTTCGAACTATCTTATAAATCCTTCAAAAACTCATATCTTTCCTTTAAATCATATGGTTCATAAATCGTACTTGTTTTCTGATCAACAAATCCAGATTACTTTTGGTATGAAGTATTTGGGAATCAACATGGAACACAATAACAATTCTTCCTTTCAAAATAACATAAGTAAAGTTTGGAGTTCAATAATATCTGATATAACTAGATGGAAGCACTTAAATCTATCACTTTTATCAAAGGCTGCTATAATTAAAATGAACAATGTACCAAAATTTCTGTATCAATTCAATTCTTCCGATCAGATAATTCCTAGGTCTTTTTTCGAGAAAGTAAATAAAGAGTAGACTAAATTTTTATGGTTTCCCAAATCGGTTAGAATCTCCTATTCTAGATTATCAATTTCTAAGGATAAAGGTGGTTTGGGATTACCAAACTTCTCTCTTTACTATTTAATTGTTTCATCAAACAAACTTTTAACCATAACTAATTTCAAAAATAGTAAAGGTATCAATTATCCCTTATGGGTTAAGATTTTGTATAATTACATTATATCTAAAAATATAAACCCAGAAGCTATTCCTTTTATTTCTTTAGATATGAAAATTACCAGTAAAATTTCTATCTTTATTAAACAAAAGATTAAAGCTTTTCAAACTTTACTAAAATTATGTAATCTAGATAAGTTTTCTCACCTTTTTCAACCACTTCATCTAAATCCTAATATAATGATAGATAACACTCCTTTTAACCTAACAAATTATCCTCTAATAAAAAATTTGAAAGTCTGGGATATCCTGAAATATAATGACTTGTCCATAATAGATTGGCGTAAAATTCTGAATGTCAATTGGAATTATTCTACAATACTATGCCAATTAAGAGAAGTAATTAAGGGTAAGTATGATCCCATAAAACCTATAGAACATGAATTAAATAATCTAAATACGATAATTAGAACATTATCTTCATCAGTTAAAATGTTATCTAAATCTTATAAACTGATAAAGAATCTAGTGCTGGATCAGAACTGTCTCTTGTCAAATTTCTGGCTAAATTATAATTCTCAAATAATTGAGAATCAAAAACTTTTGGCAATCAGATATACTAAGGAATTTACTCCATTTAAGACATTAATGTACACACAATTAATGATTAACAATGATGCTTACTATACACCATATACATTAAATAAGTTTAATCCTAATAAATCCCCATCATGCACATGTTCCTACCCCCAAGCTGACCTCTTACATATTTTCTATGGTATTGTCATTTTTCTCATAGATTATGGACCTCTTTTGAAAGTAAGACTACAGAGAATGGGCTATCACAAATCTACGCTGTCCTGGGAAATTGCTATACTTCATATTCCAATAATTCATCTCTCAAAATTGGATACTCATGTTATTATTTTTATTTGCTCTTAATAAAACTTTACATAACTCAAAACTGGCTTGATCGTACCAAACTAAACTGGGATACTTTCCAGAAAATGGCTTACTTATATGTTGATGCTCAGAAAAACAGTTAAGAGTCCTAAAAAAATGGCTTTAAAAAACTTAGTATTAGAGAAGGTTTTGAATATTATTAATAATTAATGCCTTTAAATCTTTTTCTGGTCTTGGTGTTTGGTAAAATTTTTAGCCCCATAATTGAAATATATCAATATATAGAATTTTTTTTATTTCAAGTTATCATTTATTTTCTGGTTACCTAATGTATATATTGTGTGATGTTATTATTACTCTATCTCTTTTCCTAATGCTTATAAGAGTTGCAATTTGTTTAAACAAAGTTGTCTATATTTATTCAACTCCTAATGTATCGTTTATAAATCAATAAAAAGTTTGAGAAAAAAAAAAAAACTTCAGTTCTTAGGTTAGTAGGAATTTTAAGCCAAATGCAACAAAGACATGGAGAGAAAAGAGATCAAGTTAAAAAGTAGAGGGTGGAGGAAGATTTATTATTAAGATTTATTTTAGATTTATTTATTTATAAATTTATTTATTTAAGATTATATTTTATTTGGAGGAATATATATATATATATTTTTTTTTCCTGGCAAGTGATCCATTTTTGGTAGTCCCCAAGACAGATTCCCCAAATTATAATGTACAGCTTCAATCACATGGACATAATCAAGAAAACTGCAGCTCAGGAAGAAGGCCTGGAAAGGACATTTGCACTGCCTTACAAAAGAGGCGAAGGAAAGACCAGTGTGTTGCTGCACAGGTGTTGCTCAAAGCAGTGTTGCATACAAAAAGCCATGGAAGGGAGGAGCCCTTTGGGTATATAATGAAATTCTTCCACGTTTCACCAAATAAAGTAATGCAGCCAAAAAGTGTACACTTTGTAACCTTCCTGTCCAAATGTGACAGGCAAAGGGCACCATAAGTTACTGAAGATGTTACATGGGTAGAGCGGTCTACAGACATCCAAACAGTGATGGAGTTAACCAAGGATTTAGAGCACTCTAGAAAGAACACTGGTATGCGGATATAATGGTTCATGTCAGCTGCAGCTGTAACTGGTTCTCCACAAGGAGACCCCACCTGTTGGGACTAACCCATCCTCTGCACTCAGTTATGGAGTTTTGACAGAAACAGCCTGGAGATCTGAAAACCTCATAGCAGAGATTAATGGCCATTAAGTGAGTCTTTCAAGAATACAAACACAGTTGAGGATGAGATTTGAAGGAAGAGACTATCTCATGGCAGAAAAAGTACAAATTTGTACCTACCATAAATGTAGATGTTAAGAGTGTAAACACTGCTGCAGTCATTACACTTGGGTTATCCTGCTGTCAGGCGGTTCCCCAGTCGGCCTGAGTTCCAAAGTCTTGGTCTGGCATCGGTTGCTATCACCTCCTCCCAGACGTCAGTGCGACAGGGGTATACAAGATGCAGCTGCGCCATTTTCTTTAGTTTTTCTTGCCCCAGATGTGAGGTGCCTCTAAATAGGTAGGTAATTTCAATTGCTAATAAAACAGACATAAGAAAAGCAAACCACAACTTACAGCTACCAGCAAATACTCCCCATAGGTAGTAAAGGGTAGAAGACATAGGTACGTACCAGCCAGTAAGAGGGGAAGGAGGGAGGGTAACCTGGACTGCAGCAGTGTATACACTCGAACATCTACATTTATGGTAGGTACAAACTGTACTATGTTCATCGTGTTACACTGCTGCAGTCATTACACTTGGGTAGAATCCCAAAGCTGAGGTAGGGTGGCTGGTTCTATAAGGCATTAGGGGTGGCTATAAGGCCCTGCAGCACTGCAGTGGCGAAGCCAGCTCTGGATTTAGAGTATAGAGGCAGATGGTAATGCTTGGTGAAGGTATGTACAGAACTCCAAGTTGCTGCTTCCAAAATATCCTTGGTAGGTACTCCCCTGAGGTAGGCAGTTGAAGTGGCTGTTGCCCTGGTGGAGTGAGATCTAATGCTGCTAAGTACAGCTTTTCCATGGTATGTGTAGCAGAAACGTATACAATGTCCTATCCATTTTGAAATAGACAGTCTTGAAATGGCTTTTCCCTGTGCTCCTGCAGCATATGCTACCAATAATTGCTCAGATTTTCTGAAAGCTTTGGTTTTGTCCAAGTAGAAGCGCAACTGCCTGTGAATGTCCAAAGAATGGAGTAGTATATCCCCTTTATTCTGTGGTTTAGGATAAAAAGTTGGCAGGTGAATAATTTGGTTTAGAGCCACACTGGATACCACCTTTGGCATAAACGTAGGGTTAGTTCTTAAAGACACCCTGTCCTGGTGGAAAATGAGGAAAGGTTCCACTGCCATTAGTGCCTGTAATTCTGAAACTCTTCATGCTGATGTTATTGCCAGGAACAGAGCAGCTTTCCAAGAGATGTATTTTAATTCTGCTGTGTTAGCTGGCTCAAAAGGAGGTAAAGTTAATTTTTCCAAAACAAAGTTGAGGTCCCAAGTTGGAGTAGGTGCTCTACGGGGCAGTCTTATGTTTTTAGCCCCTCTGAGGTACTGTTAACAGAGGATTAGAGAAAATTGGTGGATCCGTGTTGTAATGAGCAGAGATGGTAGAGGCATGGATCTTGATGGATGAGAAGGAGAGGCCTTTGTCCAGCATCTCAGTTAAGTATTGTAGTATCTGAGGAATGTTTGGGACAAGAGGGTCAAGGCTATGAGTTTGGTTCCAGGCACAGAATCTCTTCCATTTATCCGAATAGGCTTTCCTGGTACTAGGCCTTCTGGCCTCCAGAATGACATCCATAACAGCTTTGGAGAGAGGCATTGCTTGCTTGACTAAGGAATCTTCCATTCTGCTAGGTTTAAGGTCTTTAGCTGGCTGTGTAGTATTTGATTGTTGTGCTGAGTCAGCAGATGTGGGATTTGAGGCAAAATCCAGGGTGGTTCTTGTGCTAAGCTCCTTAAGATTGGGTACCAGTGCTGGCGTGGCCAGTCTGGTGCAATCAGGATCATCTTTAGCTCTTCTTGCCTGGCTTTTATGAGTGCCTTTGGCAGGAGAGGTAGTGGTGGGAAAGCGTATACTTGTAGGTTCTCACAGCTGAATGAGAGGGCATCCACTTTCCATGCTTGTGGATGGTAACTCCTTGTGCAGAATTTTTGTAGCTGGCAGTTTATTGGGGGTGCAAACAGATCTATGTCCGGGCTTCACCATTTCTGTGTTATCATTCTGAATATCTGTGGATTCAATTCCCATTCGTGGGGATCCATGATGTTTTTGCTTAAGTCGTCTGCCAGTGTGTTTTTCTCTCCTGGCAGGAATTGTGCTTGCAGATGAACTTGAAGGTTTATAGCTGTGTTCCACAAGGTCATGGCTTGTCTGCATAGGGGGTAGGAGTGAGTTCCCCCTTGCTTGTTTATGTACCACAACCGTGGTGTTGTCTGTCTTTAGCAGTAGTTGTCCTGGATGCAGCAGGTCCTTGAAAGCTATAAGGGCATTTTGTACAGCTAGCATCTCTTTTTGATTGATGTGAAGATGCCTTTCTTCTGCGGGCATCATGCCCTGAATACATTTGCCTGCCATGTGTGCGCCCCAGGCGTAATGCGATGCATCTGTTGTCAGTGTTTGCCTGGCTGCGGGTTGTGTAAAAGGCTGTCCCTTGTTGAGGTGACAAGCTTGAGCCCACCATTGAAACTCCTGTTGAAGGCAAGGGATTAGTGGTTTAACTGTTTCCAAACTTCGACAGTGTTGAGACCATACATTCTTTAGGTACCATTGTAGTTTCCTCATATGCATTCTGGCATATGGAATCAGTAGTATGCAGGATGTCATGTAACCCAAGGCCTGCAGAATTTTTCTTGCAGGGAGTTGGGTCTATGTTGCCATCAACTGAAAGTATTGAGTCAGTTGTCCTTGCTTGTTTGGCGTGAGATAAGCCATCTGGGCCGTTGTGTTCAAGCTGGCACCCAGGAATATAATCTCTTGTGAGGGCACTAGTTTTGATTTCTTTTCATTTACTGTGTACCCCAGGCAACTTAACTTTTTTACAAACGCCAGATGCTATAGAAGAATGTCCTTGCTCTCTGCTTGAATCAGGCAGTCGTCCAGGTACGGATACATTTGAATTCCTTTCTGTCTGCAAAATGCAATTACTGGTGTTAGGCACTTTGTGAAGACCCTAGGCGCAGTAGATAATCCAAAGGGCAGTGCAGAGAATTGGTAGTGCATTAAACCTGCTAAGAATCGGAGGCATCTTCTGCAGTTTTGTCCGATAGGGACATGCAGGCATGCCTCCTTGAGGTCCAAAGTCACAAGCCAAGCTTTCTTGTCCTGCATGGGAAGCTGCTGCTGTAGTGTCAACATTTTGAATTTCGGAACATCCAGGTAAGTGTTTAGAGATGAAAGATCCAGAATGGGCCTCCAGGCTTTGTCCTTTCTGGGTACCAGAAAGAGTCTTGAGGAAAAATCCTTGTCCTTGCTCCTGTGATGGTACCTTCTGAATAGCTCTCATATCCATGAGTGCTGTAATTTGTTTTTGAGCCTCTGCCCATTGATTTGGTGGCAGATTTGGCATTCCCTTTAACCTTGGCAGAGTGTGAAAGTGGAACCTGTAACCTTGAAATACAATGTTGGCAACCCATTTGTCTTTGGTGATCATTTGCCAACTGTGATAGAAGAGTGTCAGTTTTTCTCCCAAGGGGGCTGCCAAGAGAGATTTGTTTGGCAGCTGTAGTGGGAAGTCATTGGAGCTGCTTTTTATATGGTTGGGGCCTGTTTTCCCCTTCTTTCTGGCCTGATGCAACCCAATGTTGTGGCCTGTAAGGACACTGTGTTTGACCTCTACCTCTTGGACGTCTGTATCTTCCCCTTTGAGGTCTGTCTGTAATTGGAAAGGACCAATTCTTAGTTGGCCAGTTTCTGCTAAATCTAGGAGGCTGAACCTGTAAGAAATCCTTCACCGTTTGCATAGATTTTGCCTTATCCTCCATTTTCTTTACTACCTCTTCTGCCTTAACTCCAAACACATCCTGCTGCAAAGGTGCATCCAATAATTTTGCTTTAACATGATTTGGTAATGTATGTTCTTTTAGCCAAGCATGTCTTCTAATGACAGAGCCTATAACTGCTGCTCTGCAGGAGGCCTCTAGAGAATCAAAACCACATTGCAAAGTATGCTTTCCCACTTGTTCAGCTGCATGCAATAAATCCTGCATTTCTTTAAAATTAGGAGGATCTGATTCTGGAAGCATTTTTTGTTTTAACTGACAGTAAAAATTGCTGATATTTTAGCATGTGAAACTGGCAATTTAAGGCTCTCATTGCTAAAGTTGCAGACGTATATACTTTCTTTCCCCATCTGTCTAATGCTCTGGAATCTCTGTCAGAGGGAACTGGATTCTTGTCTGATGAGGCCTTAACTCCTTTGGGTCCCTGAGAAATCGTTTCAGGGTCAGCTACAGGGCTTTTATACAGAAATTTGTGAGAGTCAGGGACTCTGTAGTATCTGTCAGGTTTAACAGGGGCTGAAGGTAAGGAATCAGGATTTAAGCTGGATTCGGTATACACATCATCCACAATATCTAACACTGGCGGAATAGCAAGGGGTCTGTGTTGAGGTAATAAAAGGAAGTCTCTGAGCCTTTTCTTGGATTATGAGTAATCCTGGCCTTCCCAGTGGAAATGCTCCCTCATGGTATGCAGGGTTTCCCCAAAGGAGTAGCCCTCAGGTGGTGAGGCTGATGGAATGGATTCCTCAGCATCAGAATCCTCATAAGGGGGTAAAGAATATCCTAGGTCTGAGGATGAATCAGAAGAGATGGACACCTGGTTGGATGAGTTATAGTCTGCATCCTGTCTAGGCCTTTTATCAGGAGGGGGATGGGACCCCCTGATCAGACTGATTAGGTCTTCGGCCATTTAGAGCATTTGTTTCTTAGGCATGGAGGCCTGTACTGGAGAATGCTGTATTTGTTGCTTTGATTTTAAAGGAGGCTTAGACTTAGCTGAGGGTTTAATGCTTAACTGAGTTGGTCTGAAGCCACCCTCTGAAGCTGTGGGTTGCTCAGCTACTCCGGATCCTTCTAAAAGGTTAGTTTCTGTAGGCTGAATAACTTGTGTGTCCAAAGGCCCAGCCATCTCCACGTAGGAGTCAGACGTGGCCTATAGTTCTACAGAAGCGGTCGTCAGGGGCTGCGAAGGCACCTCACTGAAAACCAGTGAACTGGCGACTGGCCTAGAAGAGGCTTCGTCAGTTTTGGGCCTCGGATGCCTATCCTTGTCTTTGCGCTTTTTGTGTATTCCGGTCGTCGGAAGTTCCAACGGCATGATATAATTGAATTTTCTACCAAAATAATGTTGGGCGAAATCAAACCGACGTTTAATAGTGCGCTTGTTAAACCTAGCACAAAACCGACAACCAGTGACGTCGTGGTCTGGGCCTAGGCATGGGATACAATAGGAATGGAAATCCTTATGAGGTATTTGCTTCCCACAAGAAATACAGTTACTAACTTTTACTGACATCGGTCTGAGGCAAGAAAAAGTTTCCCCAACGTGGTACTGAGCTTTGTAGAAGACTTCGGTTCTGGATTCGGAATGAAAATCTCAGGAGACGGCCAACCGGCACTTGCGAACTGCTTTTGCTTCGGGCACCGCGCGGCAAGAAAGACTGAAGAAAATGGCGTCGGCTGCATCTTATATACCCTTATCGCACTGACGTCAGGGAGGAGGCGACAGCAACCGACGCCGGACCAAGACTTTGGAACTCAGGCCGACTGGGGAACCGCCTGACGGCAGGATAACCCAAGTGTAATGACTGCAGCAGTGTAACACGATGAACATCTGTCTCAATGGAGGCCTCGGAAGAATGCCTTGCAAAACTTAAAGATATGCCAGAGCAGAAGAATCTGGGCCCATGTAAAGTTCAAAATGGCGGACAAATGAGCTTTGATAGAATTTCTGCGGTTAGAACCAAAAAACGCTTTCAAGTAACGCATTACAGGGTGTACAGGTGGCAAAAAATGGGGCGAAAATCCCTACCAGCAGCTTGAAACAGAAAGCACAGTCCACTTCTCTCAGTACGCTTTTTGAATAAACAGTACATCTGAAAATGCTTGGTACCCAGCAATGACTGCAAGTGGAGAGGCAAGCTATCAACATCTATGCAAGTCTGGGTAAGACTTGTCAAGAGGCAAGACAGCACCATCTTGACAGATCAAAGCTTCAGCAGAGGCTGAAGAAGGCATCACTTACAGAACTCTGTCTTAGAATGAAGCAATGATTATAGCCTTCTGCAATCTGGCTGTCTGTACAAACTTTGTCATCAGAGAAAATGGGAGAAGGGAAGCAGAGAGCCTATCAACTGGCCATTGGTGGATTACAGTTTTCATCCAAACTCCCAAAGTTGGCATCAAAAAACACAGCCTAGGACATTTTGTATCAGGAAGGACTCTACACTTTTTTTCCAGTCCTAGCACCAATTCATACATGAGGATTGGCCACTTTTTTCTACCCTGGGACATGTGCACCCAGTCTTTTTTTTTTCTTACTTTTTTGTCACTATGGGACTGAATGCCCACTTAATGGACATAAGGATGCAGTGATTTAACCTGTAATGAAGTGGTTTCCTCAGGAATGTACATTGCTATTACACAGCATTCTGAACAGATATATGGTTGTCACATCCACATAACGCACAAAGGCTAACAGTGAGTACCTACCCAAATACTATGCTGTCAGAAGAAACTGACGAGACTCTTCCAACAGAGTTCAAAAAGACTTGAAAAATCATAGCTGTTTTCACTTCCAGGGCATATGGAGATGAGACTCCCCGTACTGTCTAGTCCAACTGCAATGACCCCCCCTATAAGGTAGATGTATTGATGGCCATTATCACTTGAAGTCAAACTGAAAGGTGTTCCAGCTACCACATTAGACAAGCAGGACACACCTTTGAGATTTAAAAAGGAAGGAGTCTCTCTACATGTGGAGAAAAAGAGAGCTTGAGAATGTCTGACCAAACAGGCTGACACGAGTCCTGAGACAGGATTCTGAAGACACAGTTCGAGTGGACTTGAGTGTGGTCACTTAGACTGTGGGTCAGAATGGCGAGATGAAATTAACAAGAAAAGGGGAGCAGTACTGCTGAAACGGAATTTGTTCACAAATCTTAGCAAGTACCTTCACATGGTAGACCCTGTTTTTACAGAATCACAAACACAGCAGGTCAAAAAAAGACAGGCACAGAGATGGAAAAAAGTTAACAGTCAAGGATAAGGTAGAAGTTATGTACTGTTACTATTATGCAAGAAGCCCAGAATTTTCAGACAAGAACTTTTAGAACTATTAAAAGGGAAATAATAAAACATTTGCACAAAACACTGAAAAGCTACAAATAATTTATATTTCTTAATGGAAAAAATTGATGAAAAACATTACCTAGATGAACATGATATTTTTCACTTCCTCTGTTGCTTCCTCTTCCAGGTGGCGTAAAGAACAAAAACCAAAGGTTTTAAAAATTATAAAAAGAAACATGGATTTGGGAAAGAAAGAGATGTGATATGGTGAAACATTTATGCACAGGAAAAGCCAAACTAATCAATACAAAAAAGGTAGCTCCAAAAATATTTGGAGAGAAATATGGGCAAAGGCACCTGGGTATTGAAAATTTCACAATTAAAAAAAGATGATAAAGGGGAGGGGATAGAAAAGATTAGTAAGACAGAAATTAAAGTTATGGACCATCTGTGAAATGAAGGGTACAGTTTGGAAACTGCAACACAGGCAGTGCTGCAATATGATGAACCAGTGGATCAAGGAGGATACACAAGAGGAATGGCCAAAGAGCGATGTTTTGGAGTGTTCCATAGGAGACTCGCACTAAAGTCCAGTCGACGTTGCACAGGAAGGAGCAGGAAACGGTGGCACTGACAGGAGTTATGCTGCGGTGTGATGAGCCTATAGGACCCCTACATCAAGGAGTAGCAGATGAAGTAGAATAAATCTGAAGAAGTTATGTCACAAGATGTTCAAGAACTTTCTGTAGAAGACTCACGGGAAATAGTGAGCAAAAATGATGCTCTTAGTCTAGAAGAAAACTATACAAGGAAAGAACTGCTTGATTTAATAGAGATGGAGAGACATACTAAGATAGATAAAAATGATTACAGAAAGTAATAAGACCCAAAAGTTATACAATTGGTAAAACGTTCTAGAACACTAGTGTAATCTGGACTGTAGTACTAACACAAAAATGCAGACTAACAAAGGAACACAAGTTGAATGTCCCTATGGAAGCACTGAGCAGAGAAAACTATAAAGCAAGGCAAGAAATATCACTGTTGGAAAAATAAAAAGGGAACAGATCAAAAATACTTAACACATGTGGTAAAAGCAACACCACATTGAAACAGACCAGGATTCATTGCGTATTACTTCCAATAATGAACTAGAAATATTAGTACAAGCAAAAAAATAAATGCTTGTGCAGATAAATACAAGTACAAAATAAGCAATTCATTGATCACACACAAACATTTTATAGACAAGTGGGAAATGAAGCAAAAGGAACAAACACCACCAAGAAAGAAATAGGTACACTTTGGAGGAGTGTTTATGAGGACCTTGTTCAACATAAAGATGCTGAATGGAGAGAACAGTTAAAAGAACCAGTACAAAGGTCAAATTATAACATATGAAATCTGATGAAGTAACAGCTAGAGAAAGAAACAAAAATTGAGAAAAGCCCTTACGTGGAAAACCCCAGAACCAGACTCTGTACACAACTTCGAGCTAAAGGTATTGAATGACATTACACAATGACTTAGCCCCAAGTAAAAATTATATGTAGGAGCAACCTGACCAGACGACAACCTGGTTAACAGGAAAAAATGGTACTCCTTAAATTGAGCCTGCAAGCCATTCTAAGAACTACAAACCAATAACTTGCCTTCCAACAATAAACTTTGACAATCAATTAAAAAAGGGAATAAAAAAGAAAATCAAATGGAACAAATGATCATTTATTTAAAAAAAGGATAAAAGTCATAACAGAGAGCTATAAAAAGGGGAAGAATCTAAGCATGCATGTCAGATTACAAAAAAACATTTGACAGCTTCACACACTCAGATAATGCAATGCTTACAGATGTACAAGCTGCACCGTAAATGTTCAATTATGTTGCAGTGACAAACAGTGGCAGGCAAATTTGCAACTTACTTATGACAAAGAGCAAATTACTACCCTAGGGATAAAAACTGAAAAGGGAATATTTCAGTTGATTCTTTGTCACCACTGCTTTTGTCTTGCTGGCCTTGCCCTTAGTCCATTAAACTGTTACAGATTATGCTAGGTTTACAGTTTAACACACAGAAACCATCCTTGTTTAAAGGCATTTCTACTTTTAGTGGATTAATTAAAACGTGTACAATTCAGAGTTGGAGCTGAAAGCACCACTACATATGGTTAAAACCTTCTCAGATAATGTAACCATTTTATTGATAACTGCAAAAAAGCCAACATTTAAAAAACGACAGCTGCAGCACAAAGAAAATAACCTGGGAGAGGAATGTGATCTGAATAAGAGGAAGTGTATAAATACTTGAGAATATATAAAGGTTGGCAATAAAACGAACTGTGTAAAAAGTTCAGTAAGAAATACTTCATACAAATAAAGCTAAAACTAAAAACTGCCTTGACATCTGGGAATAAAGTCCAAATTATAAATCACATTGCTCTTCCTGTACTAAATTATAGCATCTGGTGTGACTGACTGTTGCCAAAAAGTACTGAATCAGTTGGACATATGAAACAAGAAAAATGCTTCCTCCATACCAAATAATGGAAAAAAAAATGTATAGAAAGATTATGTATCCCTCACTCTGAAGGAGACATGGGCCTCCTCATAATATATATATATATATATATATAGATATAGATATATATAGATATAGATATATATAGATATAGATATATATAGATATAGATATATATAGATATAGATATTTAGCTGCAATCGTATATTATCTGCTAATATTACCAGACTCAAACACTGAAAACTTTTAAGCATGGGAAGTCTACGATGACATCTTTGCTTCGTTTAGCAAAAGCATTTCGGAATAAAATGGAAATATATATCAATCCAAAGTATACAAAAATCAGGTAGAAACTGAAAGTGAAAAAAAATAAAACAAACAAAAAATTAAATAAAACAAGGAAAAGACTCAAATGAGAAAGAAAGAAAAGAAAATTTCTTCCCGCCTTTGGCTCTTCCCGCTCCATTCGCCCTGCGGGCTCACTCCGCTCCCCTCCCTACCCCCAATTCCCACCCACCCCCAGGGGTCCTACATTTATTTCAAATAGGGACACACCCCTAGTTATCTTCTCTCCAATCACAGCCCTACACTACTCCCTAAATCCATCACAGTTATCACTATCACACTTAAACACCTTCCCCTTTCTGAAACACTATACCTATCTCAATATATCCCTACCTCCTGCCCCACACTCTAATTACTATCATCTAACTTTACTTCATCACACTATATCCTACATCACTACAAACCTCCACTTAACTCACAATGCCCATATTATTCATCCATGCTTTACTGAGACTATTTATCTCTATACTATTATTATCATCTCTTATAACTACTTACATCATAACTTCATACGAATTCTCTAAGGATATCTCTCCTTCACTGCCCTCTAAAAGCACCTTTATCTGCATCCTACATACTCTCACCCTCTCAATCCATATACCTTCTAGCCAAATATCACAGACTAGCACACTGCAAGTTTATAAAAACTCTAACCAAAAAGACATTTCTTTCTCACTATAAACTTAAACAGATATACCTTACTCTTCTCCACTTATTACAAGATGGTGATATTCACCCCAATCCTGGCCCACATCATATTACAACCAACATAGAACAAAACCAAACTAAACCTTTATCTCTCTTATACTCAAAACCTTCCAATTCCCTTTCCATTGCCCATCTTAATATACGTAGTATCTGTAATAAAATTAGTCAACTCCATGCCCTCCTCGAAACACAACAGTTTGACATTTTATGCCTATCAGAAACTTGGTTAAAACCTTCCATTAGAGACATCGAAATTACCCCACCTGGTTATAATATTATTAGACTTGATCGCACTACCAAGAAAGGAGGTGGGGTAGCCATTTTGTACAAAGCGAAACTTAAACTTAATCCTCTTGATCTTACTCTTACCCAAAACACAAATGCTGAAGTAATTAGCTCCAAAGTACAAATCAATAACACTAAAGCAATAAACATTATTTGTGCTCATCTCCCCCCTGGAAATAACATCAAAACCCTTGAAGATATACTCTACCAACTTTCTATCAAACTCCCACAAGAAACACTATCCTAGGGGACTTCAACATAGACTGGAATTCTTGTAACAATGCTAACCCTACTTCCCACATCAACCTCTATGGCTTCAAACAACTTATCGATAGTCCCACTAGAACTAATAAAGCAAACAATAAGGGTACCACCCTAGACTGGATTCTCACAAATACCCCCTTGCAAAACTACCAAACACATATCCTTCCAGATGACCTTAGTGACCACGCACTAACCTATATCATTAGATGCAGAACCAACCTAACCTTACCCACCACTTTCCGAACTCTATACTCAAAAAAGAAACTTAACCCTGAACAGTTTCAAGCTGAACTTTCACAATGTCAATGGACCCCACTAAAATATCTCCCACTCAACAAAGCAGTTGAACACTTCAATTCTACATTCTTAGCTATACTTAATCAGCACGCCCCAAGTCGCACCATTAGAACCAAAACTAAAACTGCTCCCTGGCTAACCACAAATACTAAGCTTAAAATAGCCCTAAGAAACAAATCTTGGCATAAATGGCGTACCACCAAAAGTCCAACTGACCACCAAAACTTTAGAGAACTTAGAAACAGTACTAAAAAAGCCATTCTATTAGACAAAAAGAACTACTATGTTCAACTTCAAAAAACTACCAAAAATGAACCTAAAACATTCTGGTCAAGTATTAATAATCTCTTGACCCCAGGCAAAATAATTACACCCAACCCTCAGGATTCTGACCCTGATAATCCCACACTAACAGCCAATAACTTTAATTCCTTCTTCACCAATTCTATACAAACTCTAGCCAACCAACTATCTCCAGATACTTCTCAACTACATCCAAATACATTAATAAACACTATCCCTCCCCTACATCTACAACCTGTATCTACCTCCTATATACAAACTCTTCTCCATAAACTAAAACCTACCACCCCTTCCATAGACAAGCTTCCAGCTGAATTCCTTCAACTAGCAGAAAAAGCCATTGCTTACCCTGTCTCTATCCTAATAAACAGATCAATAAAAGAAGGTATTTTTCCAACAGTCTGGAAGATATCACATATTATACCCCTACATAAAGGAGGCAAATCTTATGATTTCTCCAACTATCGTCCCATAGCACTTCTATCCCCCTTAGCTAAAATCATGGAAAAATGTATACATAAACAACTACTCAACCATCTCCTCTATAACAGCCTCCTAGCTGACACTCAACATGGTTTCAGACCTGCTCACAGTACCACCACAGCTTTACTCTCCTTTACAAATACCATAAACTTCAACCGCAACAATAACAAACTTACATCTTCTCTTTTCTTAGACCTATCAAAAGCCTTTGATATGGTGAATCATACACTTCTTCTGCACACACTAAAATCTCTGGCCCTGGATCCCTCTTCCGTAACCTGGTTTTCTTCCTATCTAGAAAACCGTCAGCAAGCCGTACTCTGGAAAAACTCACTATCTACTCTCCTCCCTGTTTCTTTAGGAGTCCCTCAAGGGTCTATCCTAGGCCCACTTCTATTTTCCATCTTTATTAACGACCTCCAATCATCTATCCTAACACTACCTGCATACAATATGCAGATGATTCCACCATTATTTGCACTGCTTCTTCTCAAACCGAACTCCAAATTCAAACTCAATCAGCCTTCTCAACTGTTGAACAGTGGTTCTCCAATCGCTGTCTACTCCTTAACCCTAAGAAAACTAAATTATTACTCTTTTCACCTACACGTAAATCGACTTTGTCAAACTTCTGTATCACAGCAACTGACAACACCATTATTTCTCCTGATTCTACAACTAAACTTCTCGGTGTTATTATCGATAATAATCTTAACTATGATTGTCAAATCAACAGTACAATAAAAGCAGTTAATAAAAAAATAGGATCCCTGTACAGAATAAAGCCCTTCCTCACACCTGAAGCTAGGACAACCTTAGCCCAAACACATCTTATCTCTACCCTTCTGTATGGTTCCCCTATTTACACTAATCTATCTAAAAGTAACCTTAAGAAACTTACTACATCTTATCACAATATCGCCAGATTTGCCAGCTCATCCCAATTCAGAACCCACCACTCTCTAAACCTAAAACAACTACACTGGCTGGAACTCCCTAACAAGCTCATTTTTCAACAACTTTTAATAGCACACAAAATTCTATACCAACCTTCTAAAACACCAGCTCTTAGCAACCTCTTGACTCCCTATATTAACCTGAAACAACTACGTTCCTCTGATAAACTACTTGTTAATATTACTAAAACTATTAATTCTGCAGGCAACTGCCTTTTTTCTAACTCAGTAGGTAAAATATGGAATAATCTTCCCTCTGACATCTCTTCTTTGCCCACTCTTCCACTCTTTAAGAAACAACTATTACGACATCTTAATAATTTCTGGCTTTGCTCTTGTACCAACCCAGACTAACTTGCTTGCACCTTACTATATCATAAACCTTCCTTAGCCACTTGGAACCCCCCATCTACCTCAACTCTTCACTTGACAAAATATCCCTTTTCTTTGTAAATATTACTTGATTCACTCTAATATTTCCTACCTTCCTTTCTGTATAGCTAGTAGTTAACCTCTCTCTAAATCTCCTTCTAATTTAGCTTTTTTTAGTTAAGTTAAGATCTATAATATAGTTGATTACATATTATTTTTCCCATTGTATAACACATTTGTACTATGCATTATTTGTATTTGTAAAATTTATATTTCCTACCTTCCTTTTTTTATTGCTAGTAGTTAACCTCTATCTAAATCTCTTTCTAATTTAGCTTTTTTTAGTTAGTTAAGATCTATAAAATAGGTGATTACATATTATTTTTCCCATTGCATAATCACATTTGTACTATGCATTATTTGTATTTGTAAAATTGTTTTCACCTCTGGAGCTTGTCTCCCCAGGCCTCACTTTCTAAGTTAGCTTTTTTAGTTCATTAAGATCTATAATATATCTGATTACATTTTATTTTTCCCATTGCATAACACATTTGTACTATGAATTATTTGTATTTTTAAAATTGTTTTTACCTCTGGAGCTTTTCTCCCCGGGCCTCCACTGAAAATGGACATAAATCCAGCTGGACTAGCCCGGTCAACAAATGTAAAATAAATAAATAAATAAATAAATAAAATCCACAAGTCACAAGTATGGTAACAAGTTCAACCACGTGTTGACCTAAGATTTGACATGGGAATGGTTAAGGAGAGGTGAACTGAAACCAAAAAATATAGACTAATAATGATGGCCCAGGACAGTGGACTATACATACACATTGGTTTCCATTGAAAAAGTGCGAGAAACAGACAAATGCATGTTCAGTGAACAAAGCCGGAGACAACTGCATACTTCATTGGGGGGGGGGGGGGGTGATACTGATGCACACATGGCTGGGATATGTACAGTTAAAGGCACAAGAATGTGGAAAGAGATGCATTAGGGACTGTCCAAACAATACAGAAGTAGCTGAGCAGAACTGGAAATATAAGCATTACATAATATAAACTTCAGCATTCTTTATAATCACCCATTACTAACAGTTTCGGAGAAACAGATGCAATAAAACAGGCATTGAAGCCCACGGAGAGAAAAAAAAAATGAAGTAGCACTGAAATGGAAATTGCTACACCTAATGATTACAGTTTTTACATACAGAAAAAACTGTCAAAATACCATGATTTGCAAGCAGAAATGACAGCAATGTGAAGAGACACCAAGACCGTTCCAATAATGGCAGCATGTTTAAGTAGGATTATGTATTTATTAGGCCTGTTCTTTCTACTACCAACAAAGGTAATCCTGTATGAACTTGCAAGAGGAGGAAATTCTGGGCACAGCACAGGAGCAGTCTTGGCTTACAGACTGAAACAATACTAATTTCAACAACTCTAATCATATGCTGACTTACGAATGGTGTTCATTTCCATTAAGGTACGAGAAACCCAAAACACTTGGAGAAATTGGACAGCAGCATGTGATGCAGTAAAAAGTCCAGCGAATCACAGCATCAAGGGAATGCCCAACTAATGCTAAGACCTGAAAGTACAGTTTTGTACCTACCATAAATGTAGATGTCCGAACAGGATAGCATCTGCAGTCATAACAAATGGGTTGTCCTGTCGTCAGGCAGCCCTTCGGTCGGCCGGATTCCAAAGTCTGGGTCCGGCTTCGGCTGATGTCGCACTTCACCCGACGTCATCTCTGCTGGTCTTCGGGTATAAAGGCATCAGCCGACGCCATTTTCCTCGGTGTTTCTTGCCCCAGATGCCAGTTGCCCTCTAGGAAAGCTAAATTTTGGATAAATGCCAATGTTTCCAAAATAGTAGAAGGCAAACAAAAAATAAGCATGTATGTACATATATACAAACAAATACACCATAAGAGACTCCCCAGCTAGCTATAAGGAGGGTAAATACCCTAGGAGTACCACAGAGGGAAGGAGGGTGGGTAATCCTGACTGCAGATGCTATCCTGTTCGGACATCTACATTTATGGTAGGTACAAAACTGTACTATGTCCTTCAAGGATGCATCTGCAGTCATAACAAATGGGTAGAATACCATAGCCAAACTAGGGGAGGAGGAAGAAGAATTATGGTGTAGTTAGGATCCCTTGCAATACAGCAGTGGCAAACCCTGCTCGGGATCTAGAGTATAGAGGTAAATTATAATGCTTGGCAAATGTATGCACGGAGGTCCAAGTAGCCGCCTCAATAATGTCCTTGGTTGCCACTCCTCGTAAGAAAGCTGTGGTAGTGGCTGTAGCCCTTGTAGAATGAGGTCTTATGTTCTGTGGAACTGGTTTTCCATGGTAGGAGTAACAATGTTATGCAATTTCCTATCCATTTGGAGATTGTCTGTTTGGAAATTGCTTTTCCTTCCCTTCCTGTTGCATAGGCTACTAAAAGCTGGTCAGTTTTTCTGTTACTTTTGGTTCTGTCCAGGTAGTAGCGTAACTGTCTATGTACATCCAAGGTATGCAGCAGCCTTTCCCCCCTGTTCTGTGGATTGGGAAAGAAGGTAGGTAGGTGGATTGCCTGGTTTAAAGACACTCTGGATACCACCTTGGGCATAAAAGTAGGATTAGTTCTCATGGACACTATCTTGATGGAAGATTAGGAAGGGTTGTACTGCCATTAAGGCCTGTAGTTCCGAAACCCTCCTTGCTGAAGTAATTGCCAGTAGGAAAGCAGTTTTCCATGATAGGTGTTGAAGATCTGCTGTTGCTGCTGGTTCAAATGGAGGGAGTGTCAAATTTTCTAGCACAAAGTTCAAGTCCCATGCTGGTAATGGTGGTTTCCTAGGAGGTTTTACATTCTTGATCCCTCTGAGGAATTGCCTGAGTAGAGGATGCGAAAAGACAGGTGGATCGAAGCTGTATTCTGCGGAAATAGCTGATGCATGTATCTTGATGGAGGAATAGGACAGGCCCGTATGTAGAAGCTCTGCCAAGTACTCCAGGATGTTAGCAATATCTATGTTCGAGACATCTTTTCCTCTTTCAGTACTCCAAATGACAAACCTTTTCCATTTTCCTGCATAGTTCCTTCTTGTTGAAGGTCTGCGGGCTTCAAGGATAATGTCTTTAACCCTTTGGGATAAGTCTGGGTTAGTAGCTGTTATGTGATGTTCCAGGCAGTCAGTTGCAAGGTTTTTAGGTTTGGGTGCATGATGTTGTAGTTGTTCTGAGTTAACATCAAAGGCATCAGGGGTATTGGCCACATTCTCCCCTGAGACATGCTCCTCAGCAAAGGATACCAGTGTTGTCTTGGCCAATTCGGAGCTATCATAATTATCTTTGGACGTTCCTCTTTGATTTTCAGTAGTACCTTGTGCATCAAAGGCAGAGGTGGAAATGCATATGCTGTCAGGCCTTTCCAACTGAAGGATAGAGAGTCCACCTTCCATGCTAGTGGGTGGCATGTCCTTGTGCAGAATTTTTTGAGCTGGTGATTGAGTGGGGATGCGAATAGGTCTATTTGTGGCATTCCCCATTTCTTTGTGATGGCCTTGAAGATGTCCGGGTGTAGCATCCATTCGTGAGCATCCGAGGTGGTTCTGCTTAACATGTCTGCTAGGGTGTTTTCTTTTCCCGGCACAAATATTGCCTGTAACTGGATGTTGTAGCTCAGAGCCATATTCCAAAGGTCCAGAGTCATTCTGCATAGGGGGTATGAATGAGTGCCTCCCTGTTTGTTGATGTACCACATGACTGTGGTGTTGTCTGTCCTTATCATTAAATGGCCTTCTTTGAGGAATGGTTTGAATTTCTGGATTGCTAGTTTTACTGCCAGCAATTCTTTTTGGTTTATGTGCAGGTGCAGCTGGTCTGGAGTCCACAATCCTTGTATGCACTTGTCCAACATGTGCGCCCCCCCAGCCTAGGTCTGAGGCGTCCGTTGTGATGGTTTGGTTTGCTTGAAAGTTGTGGAAGGGAAAGCCTGGGTTTGACTGGCATGCTTGAGCCCACCATAGGAACTCTTGTTTCAGGCATGGGATTAGTGGGATTTCGGTTTCTAAGCTGTGCCTGTGTTGAGACCATAAATTCTTTAGGTACCACTGTAGTTTTCTCATATGCAGTCTGGCATGGGGGACCAGGATTATGCATGATGCCATGAAGCCCAAGGCCTGCAGTACTTTTCTTGCTGTTAGTTTGTGTTGCTTTGTTAATGCCAAGAAGTAAAGAGGGAGTTGTGCTTGTTTTTCTGCAGTTAGGAATGCCATTTGTTTTACTGTGTCCAATTCCGCACCCAAGAATGTTCTTGTCTGGGATGGTATAAGTCTTGACTTTTTTAAATTGACTGTGTATCCCAGGGCTTGTAGTAAGCAAATGACTCTTTGTAAATCTGTTGTCAGCTTGCTTTTGTTGTCCGCTTGTAACAGGCAGTCGTCCAGGTATGGATAAATTTGGATTCCCTGTAGCCTGCAATGAGCGATTACTGATGCCAGGCATTTTGTGAATACTCTGGGCGCAGTAGATAAGCCAAAGGGCAATGCTGAGAATTGATAATGCTCTGATCCTGCAAGAAATCTGAGGTATCTTCTGCAATTTGGTCGTATGGGGACGTGCAGGTATGCCTCCTTGAGATCTAGAGTTACCAGCCAACACTCCTTGCCCAGCATGGGAAGAAGTTGCTGTAGGGTCAGCATTTTGAATTGTGGTACAATGATGTATGTGTTTAAGACGGACAGGTCGAGAATAGGTCTCCAACTTTTCTCTTTTCTTGGTACTAGGAAGAGTCTGGAGTAGAATCCTTTGCCCTGTTGTGTTATTGGTACTCTTTCCATAGCTCTCATCTTTGTTAATTGAGCTATCTGCTTTAGAGCTTCTGTTTTTTGATTTGGAGGTAGGTTTGGCATTCCTCTTTTTGCTGGTAAGGTGTGGAAGTGGAACCTGTAGCCTTGGTCTATGGTTTGCAAAATCCACTTGTCTTTTGTGATATAGTGCCAATTTTTCGAAAATAAGGCTAACTTTCCGCCTAAAGGTGCTGCTATTTGCTCCCTGGTAGGCGGTGTCAGAGTCAAGTCACTGTGATTGTCCTGTTGCAGTGGCAGTGGTTGTGTCTGTGCCTCTCTGGTTATTGCCTTGCCACTGGCGTCCTCTATAGGCACCTCCTCTGGATTGATTTCTGCCTCTAGAGCGTCTATTCCTGCCTCTGAGATTTTGAGGAGTCTGGAAAGGACCAATTTTGGCAGGCCAGTTCCTGCTAAACCTTGGGGGCTGAACCTGTAAGAAATCCTTAACTGTTTGTACAGATTTTGCCTTCTCTTCCATTTTCTTCATTACTTGCTGAGCAGGTGTACCAAACAGACTGGCCTTATCCATAGGAGCATCTAACAGCTTTGCTTTAACATGATCCGGCAAAACCTGTTCCTTCAACCATGCATGCCTTCTTATCACTGTGCCAGTCATGGCTGATCTAAATGAAGCCTCCAGTGCATCATAGCCACATTTTAAAGAATGGCTACTAACCTCCTGAATGTTATTCACCATTTCTAAAACATATTTATTATCTAAGGAGTCATCAGAGGACAGCTTCTTAGTTAACTGATCAAGCATAAACTCTTGGTATTGGATCATGTGAAACTGACAGTTTAAAGCTCTAGCTGAGAGAGTAGCAGAGGTGTAAACTTTTTTCCCCCATCTCTCTAAGGACCTGGATTCCCTTTCAGAAGGGAGAGGGTTTTTTGCTGAGGTCGAAGCTACTGCCTTAGGCCCCTGGGATATAGTCTCAGGATCTGCAAGTGGGGCCTTGTATAGGTGGTGATGAGTGTCTGGCACCCTGTAAAATCTATCTGGTTTGGCAGGGGCTGGAGGTAAAGTATCCGGAGCAATGCAAACATCATTAAATGCATCATCCACAACAGGCAGAACTGGAGGTATAGCTAAGGGCCTATGTTGTGGTAAGTGCAGAAAGGTCCTAAGCCTTTTTCTTGAATCTGAGAAATCTTGTCCCTGCCATTGGAATTGTTCTCTCATGGCATGTATGGTTTCCCCAAAGGAAAGTTCCTCTGGTGGAGAGGCAGATGGAATGGATTCTTCAGCATCGGAATCTTCATAAGTAGAAAAAGGAGCCTCTGGCTGATCTGTAATATCTGAGTCATCCGAAGAATCATCAGAGGACACTGGCTCGGGGGGCTCTGCTCTAGGTCTCTTTTCTGGAGGCTGAGAGGCCCTGTCTGGGTGAGATTGGGATCCCCTAATTAAGGAGATTAAATCCTCTTGCCAGAGTAAGCATTTGTGAACTAGAAGTGGGCCTATGTGAGGGGGTCTTAACAGGCACTGATTTAACAGTTTTGGCTGCTTTAGCCCTGGCAAAGGCCTTTATAGACATGGCTGCAGGAGGCCTAGCAGCACCACGTGCTGGGGTAGAGACATCCAAAGGGATGGTGTCTGATAATTCACTAGGAACCACAGTAGTAGGCAAAACTTCAGAGGCCGATTCAACTAAGGTAGCAGGAGCCTCAGTAGTAGTCATGGTTTCGGCTGAAGATTGACCCGTTTTCTCGGTTTCGGCCAAAACCGAGACACTCGCGGCTTGCTTAACCGTGGTTTCGGCCGAAACCGCGGACCGCGAGTGTCGGTCTTTTTCTTTGCGTTTTTAACAATTTGTGTAGTCGGAGGATCCGACGGCATAATGTACGCAAAATCTGAGCCGAAAAACTGTTCAGCAAACTCCGACCGACGCCTAAGCGTTCATCGGTTGAAGGAAGCACAGGCTAAACAGGCTGCTACGTCGTGGTCTGGGCCTAAACAAGGTAGGCAGTAAGAGTGGAAATCTTTATGAGGTATTGTTTCCCACAAGTTAAACAGTTATTTACTTTTTCTGACATCGGCTGAGGCAAGAAAGAGTCCCCAACGGGGTACTTAGCTTTTTAGAAGTCTTGAAGTAGTATTCGGTAGTAGTAATCTCTGGATCTGACCGACCGGTACTTGCGAACAGCTTCTGCTTCGGGCGCCACGCGGCAAGAAAGACTGAGGAAAATGGCGTCGGCTGATGCCTTTATACCCGAAGACCAGCAGAGATGACGTCGGGTGAAGTGCGACATCAGCCGAAGCCGGACCCAGACTTTGGAATCCGGCCGACCGAAGGGCTGCCTGACGACAGGACAACCCATTTGTTATGACTGCAGATGCATCCTTGAAGGACATCTGGGAGAAGGCAAGACAGTAATGAATGAATGAATCTGAGGTTCACCATCACTCAGAGGGATAACAGATTAAACAGTACTTCCTCAGGGGGATGAGAAAATTCTATTTGGGAAAGTCTAAAAGCCAGTTATCCAGGGGGGGGAAAAAATCACAATGGACATTTGGTGAATACTGGGTGAGACATGAACCCAAGACAATGCGTCTATCATTGGGAGTGACAAGCCCCGGAGAATTACCAAACCTCTGACTTTTTGGCACTCAATGTGGACAGGAGCATAGTGGAGGCCCAAACATCACATCCAGTCTTGAGAGAGACAGTATGCTGAATGTGTTCTTTGGGAATAAAGGGGATCAAGGAAACTGATATCCAGAAGAGGACTTGTAAGGCAATAAAAAGAAGCCAGAATAAAACAAGTCCAACCTGGTTGGGTTGGAACTCTTAGGCTTCATTTGGTGACTAGCCTGAGACCTCCTTCCTTCTCAGGGCCTTCTGATTGGGATTGACAATGGGCAAAGAGTAATAAAGAAAGGCAAGGAACCTTTTTGGCTAGGCTTACATAGACCCCAAGCTGACAGCCTAGTACCTACCTATGAACCTGAAAGAGATCTCAGTGGAGGTGAGGAAAGGGGACTGGGTAAGCCCTGGTAAATTTATTTGCTCATTAGTCAGGTCATTTTTCTCCAAGCCAGGATATGTAGGGTAAATCCCACCTCCCCAATGGCTTCCTGTAGGACGTAGCCTTCTAAAGACTCAGAACTGCTATGTCCTGCCCTGGAGCTGCCCATGATCTCCTGAAGGTGTTAATAATCCAAAAATTTGGGAACAGATTTTTAATATTATACTAGCATAGTATTTTCAACTTGGAAATATTAATAATTATTTGTGTGTGTGGAGAGAATTTAGTAATCGTCTATTACTTACATTTATTCTTATGCTTTTTTATATTTAACTGTATTACATGGAAGCATTCTTGTAAATATTGTATATAGAGTGTGGTTATTAGTGATATTAGTTAATGCTTGATTTGTGAATATATGTTATTTTTGTTCTTATTTGTGTTTGAAAATAATATAAAAATAAAGATTTATTATGGAAAAAAAAAAAGGGATGCTCAACATCCATGGCTTTGCTAAACAGTGTGCTAAAGTGGCTGCCTGCTCTCAGCACTTTAAAGACTGCAAAACAGAAGTTGGCTCTTCTTTCTGGTGAACAAACTCAGTAAAGGTTGAAACAGCACCTGCAGCTGTAAGGCTCCTTCAAAAAAGATAACATTTGCTTGAACTGAGCAGGACAGCACTGAAAGAAGAATCCATGAAGGTCATCATTTAGCCCTCACGGAAGCAGATCATAGACTGCAGAAGGCCAATAAAACACAAAAAGTAAGAAGTCTGATAAAACAAATGAATGCAGTAATTAGGACTGTCCATAGAGATCCATGTGATATAACAGAAGTAAACAGAATATATTACTGTGCAGCTAAATTAATAACTAATCAAGTTCTACCACAAGAACACAGGGTAGTAAGGAAAAGGAAGGGGAGAAATCAAATATCATCATGGAAGTATCGAACAGAGAAAACTATAAAGCAATTAAGACAAGAAGTGTCAATGTTAGAAGATTACAGAAGAGGGAACAGATCAATAAAAATACTAAGAAAGATAGATGTGATTAAAGGAATGCACAGTATTAGAACAGACCAGGATCTATCACGCACTAATCGCAAATAAACAAACTTTCAGCACAGGCGGAAAAACTTCGAAGATACACAAATAAATATAAAGGACAAGTACAAAACAAGCAATTTACTGATGACCCAAAAAGTTTTACAGAGTTGGGAAATAAGATAAATGGAATTGAAAGACCGCCAAAAAAGAAGAAATAGATGCATTTTGGAGAAGCATCTATGAAGAGCCTGTGGAACATAAAGATGCTAAATGGATAGAAGTAAAAGGAAAATTAAGAAGTTTAAAGGTACAGGACATGAAATGGGATGAAGTAACAGCTAGAGAGATTGAAACAAAGTTAAAAAAAGCCTCTAATTGGAAAATCCCAGGCCCAGATGCAGTCCCTAACTTTTGGTTAAAAGTATTAACACCTTTGCATGAAAATTTATTAACTATTTATATATGCACCCAGAACAGACACCAATCTGGCTAACAGGCAAAACAATGCTCTTACTTAAGAGTGAACCTGCAAGCTACCCTAAAAATTAGATCAATAACTTACCTTCCGACTACATATAAACTATACTTGGGAATTGACACCAACAGAGTTTACAGTCATTTAGAAGAAAACCCAATTATGGCAGTAGAACAAAAGGGCAATAAAAGAAAGCCATAAGGAACAAAGAATCATCTGTTGTTAAAGTCATAGTGGAGCACTGTAAAAAGGGGCAGACTAAGTATGGCATGGACCGACTACAAAAAAGCATCCCACATTCATGGATTAAAAGAGTGCTTAAAAATGTGTAAGATACACCATATACTGATTGACTATATTACATTAACCATAAAACAATGGCAGACCACCTTGCAATTAAACCATGATAAAGGATAGATTATTATTCCAGTGATAAAAATTAAAAGGGGGATATTCCAGGGTGAATCTGTCACAGTTGCTTTTCTGCCTTGCCCTTAATCCATTCACTCAACAGTTTAGGCCATGGCTACAATTTGGCTCCTAGAAAACAGGAAAGTCTAATGACTTCTCACTTTCTCTTTGTTGATGATTTAAAACTGTATAGCTCATCAGATGAGGAACTGAAAGCAGAGCTGCAGATTGTCAAAACATTTTCAGATGATATTAGAATGTCATTTGGGCTTGATAAATGTGGAAGAGCAACCTTTAAAACATGAAAACTGCAGCACCAGGAAAACATCAGTTTAGGACAAGAATGTGATATAAAAGAACTTGAGCAAGAGGGAGTGTATAAATACTTGGGAAATGAAGGATAAGCAATAAAACATGAACAAATGCGAATAAAACTCAGTAAGGAATACTTTAGCAGACTTGAATCAATCCTGAGAACAGCACTGATATCTAGGAACAAAATCCAAGCTATAAATCGATTTGCTCTTCCTGTCCTACCGTACAGTTTTGGAGGGATTGAGTGGCCCCAAAAAGTGTTGGAGAGATTAGATATTAAAACAAGAAGGATGCATCATGCTCAAATGATTTATAGAAAATCAGTGTATACCACGATTGTACATTCCCCGTTCCGAAGGAGGGATGGGCCTTCCATGAAATTGATTGCATGTATAGATCTGCAGTTGTGGGACTCCACACATCTACTAACCTCACAAGATCCAAATGTAGCGAAAGTTTTGAAACATGAGGAGAATAAATCTAAGACGACTTCTCTGCTTAATCAAGCAGAAGCATATCGACATCAAGCAGGAATGGAAATCAAACCAGAAGTAAATAAAAATCAGGCAGCAACTGAATGTGCAAAAAAAAAAAAAAAAAAAAAAAAAAGGAAAAATATAAGGTGAAGGACCAGATGAGAAGGCAAGAAATGTGGAAAAAACATGGTTGCAAGTATAGAAAACTTCTGGAAGAGCCTCATGTTAATCAAGAACGAATGCAGGAATGGTTAAGGAGAAGCGAATTCAAACCAAGAAATGAAAGGTTAATATTGGCAGCCCAAGATAGTGGGCTACGTACACGTGGTTTACTAAGTTCATTGAACATGTGGGAGAAAGACAAATGTAGGTTTTGTAAAACCAAACTGGCAACAGTCACACACATTGTTGCTGGTTGCGACACACATTGTTGCTGGTTGCGACACACTAACGGCAGGAGGACTATATACTGAAAGGCATAATAATGTGGCAAGACTGTTGCACAGGGGATTGTGCAAACATTATGGTATCGAAATGGCTGAAAATCACTGGAAACGTGAGCCACAAAGCATTACAGAAAATGGAGTTTATATCACAAGGTCTCACCCATTACCAACAGGTCAAAGGATAGATGCTAGAAAACCAGACATAGTGGTCCAAGAAAGGAAGACAACAATAGCAATGATCACTGAAATCGCCACACTCAGTGACTATAGTGTGCGTACAGAGAGAGAAAGTCATAAAATACTAGGATCTACAGGTAGAAGCGAGAGCCATGTGGAAGAAAGATACTCAGACAGTTCCATTAGTAGTAGGAGAAATGGGTCTTATAAAATAGAATTTACAATCGTATTTAGATAGGTTACTAATCCATGTAACCCCGTATGAATTGCAGGAGTCATTACTGGGCACATTGCGGGTGCTGTGAAGAGCACTACCGGCTGACAGAGTGAAACAATACTAATTTCATGAACTTTAACCATACTTTGGCTTAGGAATGGGGTCCACTCCAGTCATGGTATTAGAAACCCAAAAGACTAGGAGAAATTAAAAAAGATCAAAATAGTCAGGAAGCAGCTGCATATAGGCTCATTCCAATTCGATTGTAAACCATGATTATTAAGTGTTTAAGTCTACAACGGTTAAAAGAATGACAAAAGTTATGCTAAAATTGATGGATATGGATCAATGTGGACTTGTGGAAGTGGGAGGGGGGGAGCAAACATTTGACATTAACAAAACATTGATGATCCAGAGGGAAGCAGAATGCAAGAAAATACCACTGCTGTTGTTGGGCCTTGATGCAGAGAAAGCATTTAACAGAGTAAGCTGGGATTTTAAGAACAGGGCAATGGAAGCATTTGCATTCCCTGACAAAATTACAAGGTTTAGTACAATATATGTGAGACTGGAGGTGAAAATGAAAGTGGGTGGTTTCCTAGCTGATGGTTTCTGTTTGAGCAGAGGAACCAGGAAGGGGTATCCTCTATACCCTTTATTATTTGCATTTAGAACCACTGGCACTAAGAAATTCAGCTGGTATGGTAGTTAAAAACAGCTGGGTTTACTTGCAGATGATATTATTCTCTGATTAAACCAGAAAAGGACATCTCAGTGTTGTGGAACATTGAGAGTCAAGTATTTTTGGGATACAAAATTAATAAAGCCAAAACAAATACAATTACTGTAAACTATGCACCCACACACAAACTGGTTTAGCAAATTCCATATTTATGAGGACATTACAAAATTAAGAGGATAGCCGCGGTGGTGCAGTGGTTAGCATTATCGCCACACAGCAAGAGGCTCTCCGGTTTGATCTTCGGCTGGGGTGTCCTTCTGTGTGGAGTCTGCATGTCCTCCCTTTGGTCGTTTGGGTTTCCTCTGTGTGCTCCGGTTTCCTCCCACATCCCCAAAGACATGCTGCACGTGGACTGGACAAGCTACAATTGGCCCTAGGTGTGAGTACGTGCATGTGTTTGCCTTCCGTAGAAGGTTGGCAAAACTCCACTGCCAATTATGAACGGACAAGGTGATCCGCTGTGGCGACTCCTAACTGGGAAAAGCCGAGAGAGATTAAATTAAGTGCTTAGGAATATGGCTTAAAAAGAGTCAGTTGTGGCAGCTAAGGATATGTGTGCAGAGACTAAACAAAAGAGAATATAAAAACTGAGAAATTGGAAGCCGTTTTTTATGGATATGGATAGCAAGATACAAGTAGATAAAATTTTATTTATTTATTTATTTATTTGTTTATTTATTGCAGTTGGTTTACCAGGAAAGTCCATTGGGCCAGAATGAAAGCGTTTTCAATGGAGTCCTGGGGAGAAAAGCTCCAAACAATCAAGATTACAGTAGGTTATGAATGATAATTATACAAATGTAAAAAATATTAAAGATAATTTAATAATTTAAAAAACAATTCAAGCAAACAAATAACAAATAGTACACAAAAGTTACAAGCTAATACAAAGTAGTGATTGAAACTAACAGATGATACAAACTAAAAAAGGAATAGTGCAAGTAAATATTTAGAAGTCATTTTGTCCTAGGATTCAAACACTTAAATGGGCAGCATCATATAGTCATGCAAATATAATAATATTCATGCAGATATCATAATAAGAATGGATGAGTTAGGAGTAATGAAACAAAGAAATGCTGGTGTAATCAGGGGAAGTAAGGAAGATGGGAAATGCCAGTGCTAGTTATGTGGGATGGGAGCAAGAGCATTCCCAGAGGGATACTAGATGAGAATGAAGAGATTTTTTAAAAATAAAATGGTTAGAGCTGATACGAATGGATGGTGGCAGGGAGTTCCAGAGCCAGACCATAGGATAGAAGATTTTTGCCTGGGGGACGAGTTGGTTTGTACACTTCTAGAAGATTTTGGTTATTAGACCTTAATATTCTACCAGGTAGGTGCATTTTAAAGGCAGTAGAAAAGGAGGGACAGAGAGAGGGGTTGAAAATCAGTTTGTGTGCAAGAGTTAGTTGAGTAAAGGTGAGAAGATTTGGTAGTTCTAGCCATTTTAGTTTTTGGAGAGAGGAGCAATGGTGGGTAGAGGACTTATGGCTGGTGGCAAACTTTGCAATTTTGTTGTAGCAAGAGGAAAGTTGTGTTTTCAGAGAGGACTGCAGATTAGTCAGAAGTGGAGCTCCATAGAGAAGGGAGGGGATAAGAAAGGAAGTAGAGAGAGTAATTTTGGTGGCAGGAGTAAGGTAATGATTTTGTCGATAGAGCATACAGAGTTTTTGATGTATTTTTTTTATATTTAGTTGTAAATGAGAGTTGAATTTGAGCTGGTTGTCAATTTGGACCCCGAGTAATTTGGTCTCTGAGACCAGTTCCAGAGGTGTGTTATTTTGACTAGTAATAGAGAAAGTGTTTATATTGAGGGAGGTGACTTTAGAGGGTGTAAAAACCATTAGTTTGGTTTTAAAGGCATTGAGTGCTAGGTGAATTCATTTCATCCATTGCTCAGTGGTTGAAAAAGCATCTTGAGTAAGCTTTAGAAGTGTAGGGATAGATGTGGCAGAGCAGATAATAGCTGAATCATCTGCATATTGGATGATGTTTGAGAAAGGGAGAGAGTTGCGGAAGTCATTTATGAATATGTTAAAGAGGAGGGGACCCAATATGGAACCTTGGGGAACTCTGGCTGGGGTATTAAGAAATGAGGAGGTGGCCTTTTTCCATTTTACTGCTTGAAATCTATGGGATAGGTAGCTGTTGAACCAATTCAAAGATGAAGGAGATAGGTTAAGTTTTGAGAGTTTAGTTAAAAGCAGGCTGTGTGAGATAGTGTTGAAGGCCTTAGAGAGGTCTAGTAATAGGGTAGAGACAAATAGACCAGAGTCCCGGGCTTTGTTAATAGTTTCAAGGAAGGAGAGGAGGGCTATCATAGTGCTGTGATTAGGTCTGAAACCATGTTGTGTGGGAGTTGGTAGGTGATTATCTAAGAGATGTGGTAGGAGTTGAAGTTGGATATACTTTTCAAGGAGTTTAGAGATGGGAGGCAGGATAGCAATGGGGCGGAAATTAGTAACATTGTTATTGTTGCCCCCTTTATGTAATGGTATGATAAAGGCCTTTTTCCAGATTTGGGGTACTGTACTTTCTTGGATAGAGCGGTTGATTAGAATGCTAATGGGGTAGGCAATTGCTTCAGCTGCTGTGCTAAGAAAGAAAGAGGGGATATTATCAGGAGCATTAGTGCATGGCTTCGGTTTTAGAAGGAGTTTTTTGATGGTAGACGTGGGTATAGGCTTAAGTGAGAATAGTGGAGAGTGGGAAGAGGGGGTATTAGGGGGTGAAGAAGGTGAGGAAGTGAGAGTAGGATAAGAGGAAGAGGGTAGAGAGTTAGTGAGCGAGAATGAGGGAGTGGTAGCAGTGCAGGGCAGAGTATTGGTAGGGGGGGTTGGGGGTGAGTTGGAGCATGTGATATTGTTAGGGAAAGAAGAGGTTAATTTAGAGATGGATTCAATGAAAAAAAGAGTTAAATTGTGTGGCTAGGTCATTATCAGGAGTATTAGGGTCTGGGGTGGGGGTGTCTGGTTTGCTGGGGTTGAGGAGGTTAGAGATACTTTTCCAGAATGTCTGAGGATTTGTTTTGTTATTGTTTTGGAGTATGGAGAAGTAATTTTGTCGATCAGAGATGATGAGTTTTTTTACTTTATTTCGAAGTGTTTTGCATTCATTATGGTTGAGGGTGGTCCTATTTTTCTGGAAGCGTGTCCAGGCTTTATCTCTATGCCACATTATTGCTAGTGTGTTATTGGTAAGCCATGGGGCAGTTTTAATTTTTATTCTCTTTGTCCTTAAGGGAGCATGAAAGTCTAGAACTTTTAAGAATGTTGAGTTGAAGTGGGCAACTGTATTGTCTAGAGACAATGTTTTTAGACAGTCCCAGTTTATTGCCTTTAGGGAATTAGAAAAGGTTGATGGATTAAAGTTTTTTTGATTCCAGATAGTAATAAAATTATGGGTGCAATGTAGGAGTAAGGGGAAACGATGAGTGAAAGTGGGTAAGTGGTCACTAAGAGGATCTGGAAGAGTACCACTGTCGGAGAAATAGTGGGGATGAGAGACTAGAATCCAGTCTAGAATACTGCCACTAGACAGTTTTTTTGATGGGCGTGTTATAGAGTTGATTAGCTGTGAAAAATTGTAGAGGTTGATGTTAAGTGGGTTTGTAGGAGACTGAATGGAGGCCCAATTAATATTCATGTCTCCTAAGATTATTGTTTCACTGCTGATGTTGGAGAGCCAGGAGAGGATGTCTTCGAGTGTAGAAATATTGTCCCCTGGGGGGAAGTAGAGGGAAGCTATACATATGTGCTTGTGTTTGTTGACTTGAAGTAGTGTTAGGAGTAGTTCAGCATTGTTAAATTGAGGCGTAGGTTTGTTATAAGGAGTAACAGACAAGGAGGATGAGTATAGGAGAGCTACTCCATCCCCTTTTTTGTGGGACCTGTCTTTTCTAATGATAGAATAGTTTGGAGGAAATATTTCAGAATCTTTTATATGGGATTTTAACCATGTTTCTGAGATGGATAGGATGTCTGGTTTATTATGTATGAGCCAGGCGTGGAGGTTTGGGATTTTGTTGACTATACTTTGGGAGTTTAAGGAAGTAAGTAGTATGGACTTGTCTGTATTCGTTGAGATGGGGGGGCCTGGGTTAGGATGGATATCACCTGATAATAGACAGGTAACCAGATACAGGAT
This sequence comes from Protopterus annectens, assembly GCF_019279795.1. Taxonomy (NCBI): domain Eukaryota; kingdom Metazoa; phylum Chordata; order Ceratodontiformes; family Protopteridae; genus Protopterus; species Protopterus annectens. The sequence continues at coordinate 138,721,445 of NC_056747.1, forward strand.
TAGATTAGATTAGAGAGGTAATTGGACAGTATAGTGAATAGATTAGGTTCTGTTATGATTATGGAATATTTACTAGTTACTATGGGTGTAGAATGTTTGTGAAAGGTGATCAGTTTATATGGGAAAAATAGAAGGTTTTTTATGGGAAATAGGTGAGGAGAAATTGGGATGTGTGAGTTTGAGGGAGAAGAAGTAAGATGGTTAAGTTACATGGAAGGGTTGTGAGTGGTACGACTTAATGGGCTGGGTGAGGTAGTAAAGATAGGATAAATTAAGAGGAGGAAGTAGTAAAAGGGAAATGAGTGAGGGTTTAGGTAGCATGTTGAAATGGGGCTACTTACAAGAAAGATTTGTGTGTAGAGGAGCTGATAAGTTCTTAAATAGTGAAGAGTGGAGAGTTGTGTAAGGATGGGTATTGAAGTAATAATGGAAGATAATTGTCTAGGTGGGATAGTTTAGAAGAGGTGAGTGAGGGTAAATGTGGGCGGGAAACTGGAAATAGGTGTTCCCAGGTAGCAGGAGACTGATAGGTGTGGAATGGTAGTGGGTGTGGTTATGGGGTAATAAAGGTAGAGGTGTTGGGGGCAGGTGGAATTTGGGGGCAGGGTAGGGGAGCGGAGCGGGAAGAACCAAGGAGGGCAGGAGAGGATCGAGAACTTATCAGTGGAGTGTTGATCGCTTAAGGGTAAGTGGAGGGAACCTGGAATTAGTAGGTTAGAGTGGCCTATAATGTTTTAGGAGAGAGAGAGAGAGAAAAAGAAAAGTTAAAAGCATAGAAATAGTACAAGTAGTAAGTGAACTGAAGTCAAAGGTAGTGGGGGGAGGATGTCACCTAGTGGACAAATTCTGAAGTGCACCTAGGCCACCAGGGCAGTCCCTGGACTAGATTGGACTGAAGAGAGAAAGAAGCAAGAGTGGAACAGGGAATTAGATGAGGGGGAAGAAGAGAGATGCAAAAATAAGAAAGGTTTAGGCTGCTGGCTTTCCTGGCAGGGAGCATACTTAAACACCTAGCAGGGCATAAAACTATAGTAGTTCAAGGCTTAACAGCAAATTCACATACTTCCTTGGAGTCTTCTATGAAAGCTTGGTTCAATTTCCAAGAGGGGATGAGGCATCAGAGTTTGTTATAGTTGGCTGGGCAATTGGCTGAGCTTGTGGCAAAATTAGGTATCCACCCGGGCGTAGTCACAGGGGATAGTTCAGGGCAAAAAGCTGGAGAACAGGAGAGAAAGTTGAGAGAGAAATAGCACTTTAGTAGTATACAAACACATTATCTCATAGCAGCAATAAGCAAAAACAACACATTTCACAGGAGCAGTCCCTTTAGTATTACACAGGGCAGGCATATTTTTATCAATCACAGTAGAAGTTGTGAATAGCAATTAATAAAGAGCTGACTGATTTTATCTGGGACGGGAAGATCGCAAGGGACGGGAAGATCGCAAAAGTCAAGTGGGATAAGCTTATTCTTCCAATACAACAAGGTGGTTTGTTATTACCTGCTTTGAATCTGTATTTCAGACTATATAGTTAAGGCTCCTATACATAGTACAAGCAGAAAGCTATAATTCAAAGTGGAAAAGGATGACAAAACAGGAGTGAAGCTCAAGAAATAAGGAAAGACTGGGATTTTCTAGACATCTTAAACCTCCTGCAAGTGAGGCTCATGGGATATGTGCAAATGATCCCTTAAGGCCATCAAGTGTTTCAGCTACATGGCTTCTGAACATTCATGACTTTTTACTTTTAAGTGTTTGTGGATACATTTAGGCCAATAAAGGAAAATATCACTAGCTGTGAACATGCACATCTTGGTCTTATGACCTCATCAACACAGCATAAGTGGACTGTTAGGCTATCCTTCAGCAACACAGGGTCTTTACACCCAGCTGATGTCCATATCCATTAAAGTGTCTGTAAAATATCCCAACAGACAAACCAAAAGTAAAAAGGTCACTCTGATAAACTAATCAGCTAAAAATTAGAAGAAAAGCCTAGCTAAGTTAGAGTTTTCACTGTATGATACCTTAAAACACCTGTAAAAGAGGCCCATGGGATATATGCAAATGACCCCAAGAACTAAGCCAACATGGGAATAGAGAAAGGAAATTCTGCCCATAGGGATGACTGCAATTAAGGACACAGACAATAGGTAAGTGGGGGCTGGAATTTATTGGAGAAAACTGGCAAAGTAACCAAGGTATTGGGAGCAAATAATTAAAGAGGGAACTGTAACAAAATGGGAAGAGGCCAGAATTTATTTGGACTGCTGGCTAGAGGTTTGCCTTCTCTAGCAAAGATTGATAGAGTATAGACAAAGAGAAAGAAATAGGGGATTGCAAGCGAAAGCCCAGCAATGGTACAGTTTTTAGTAGAATCTAGAACAGAAGTCGCTGTTAAAGGGAAAATTACTACACCATATAAGACATTGCACGACAACTATAAGAATCAGAGGAGGTCAGAAAGGATTGGGGAGAGAGACTGGATAAGCAATTCACAAAGATACAAGAGAGGGATATATGTACATCTCCCAAATATACAAAAAAGTCTAGAAAATTTTGTATCTTTGCTTGGAAGTGTTTACATAGGTATTTTTATACCCCAAGTAGTCTCCAAAGAATTTGTCATCAGGTAGACAGCAAATGCTGGAGGTGTGATGAGGAAGAAACAGGTAATTGGGAACATACTTTCTGTGAGTATATTGAGTTGGCAGACTTTAAAAATTCCTTGCAGACTACACTATCAGAAATACTGAGTGAGCAAATTGGTAACTACGGAAATTATTTTTTGAGCTAGGATACAGAATTGGAATTGCCTAGACACACACATAGAGATGCCTTGCAGAGTCTAATTATGGTGGCTGCCAAAAAAAACAATTACTAGAAAATTTAATCAAAGTGTAAACCAACTGTAGTCAAAGTAGTGAATAGACTGGCAGAGATAAAACTGGAAATGGGATCTTTAGAAAAGGTTAGGAGCAAAGTACATACAAAAAAATGCGAATTGCGGCAAGAATAATGCAGAATAACGTTTTGGAGGAGTAATGCCTTTTAAAAGGTGGCAGGATTTGAATGAACAATGTAATGTTTGACTATGACTGGACGGAAAGGTGATGTATGTTTGCAACTAAAATGCATCAATATTGTTAGTTTTCATTTATATAAATATATGATAGTCTGTCATAACTGATAATTTTATACAGATGCTTCTTGTTTAAAAAATGCAGCCAGGAGTACCAATGAATGAAATCAACTTCAGGCTACAGAGATGAGGAAGTGGTTCCTCGGGTATGTGCATGGAAAAGCTACAGCTGCTATACTTAATTACCTGTAGCATTTGCTAAACTGGATGAGTTCCCTAGGTACAAAACACCCAGGCTATGCTACCACTTCCCAAACGGCAGTATTTCCTTTTAAGAAACTGACATCTGTCAACAGAAATTCTAGTCTATACAGGTGAACAGCAAACAACTTCCAAATGGTAAACAGCAGAGGGATGTTGTGCAATCAAGATAAAAAGCCAGTTGACTCCAAGAATGCGTAAACAAAGGGGACAGACTGGATTGCTGATGTCAGACAGAAAATGCTAGCAAGACCACTGCTTAGCTCCCCATTTTAAGATCACTTTTAACTACTGTAGAGGAACATTACCTCAAGTGCTTCTTTGGTGATAGGGTATTTTTCTAAGCTGGAGATAACTTCCATGACAGCCACCATGTTGCAAATCTAAAAATAAACAAAAACACAAACAAAAGTTAAATATAAAACAATTTCTGGTTGCTATTTGTGTTAATTGTGTTAAATGTGTACTTTTGCATCCTTATCAAACAGGTCAGATATCAGCATGTCCCACTAGCTGATTTACAAAATCTGTTTAAACAAAGTTCACTGGTCAATGGTGGAAGGCAAAAAGTAGAAAATTTCAGCTGACTTACAGTGGAATATGACATTTCACAGCAATTGTCAATTATTACAATTTAACACAGTTATCATAAAACTATTACGGTAACATTTCCATTGTCCCTAGACTTTGTTTGCATCCGTAACTTCCTGACATTACACTGCAACTGCTATTACACTAAGACTTGACAGGCTGTAGGACTTTCCTACCAGCATCCCTGCTCATCTTTTCCACAACCATGCACATCTCACAGAGAAAGTACATTAGAAACTCAGGGCCAGTGCTACATCATCAAAACTACAAAGTTCAGTTACCTATAACAACACTTAAAACAAACCTTTGGTACTGTGCTGGTACCCTATGGAACTGCAGCAGATGGGAAAAAGCCACTCACACATACCCAACTAGTAGCCTCCTCCTGTTCTCTAAGCAACTTAATCCACTGCAAGCAATTGCTACTGTACCAGAGAACTGTCCTAAAAAAATTAAACACTGCTATCATTAAAGTACCACCTGTGAAACAAGTCCAATAACAGACATAAAAGATAACATGCAAACTTTTCAAAGGATGGATACAGCTTTTCCTAAAGATAGTACAGCTGTGTAAAATCTCACCATAACAATAGATGTCCTTCGCTTCACTGTTGCAGTATTCTAAACAGAAGGAATCCAGGAAGCCTGATGCTCAGCCAGTATACCAAAGCCTAATGATCTTGTATGCACGGTGCGTCACACCTATGCTCCCTAGTACAGAATGTAGGGCATAAAAGGAACGCACAGAGGCAGTTACCCAAAACAGTTTCCATAGGACAAAGGAGTCCATGGCATATCCGGAAGGGAAAAAATGCAGATGAAAAAGGGGAACCCTCAGCCAGAAGGGAATCCAAAATAAAAACCAGAACAAACAAGAGGAGGTTGAAGGGAAGCAACATATACTACAACAATGAAGAGAAAGACATCTACTCTTATAGTAAGATTTTATACAATTGTACAATGTCCTTTTATATTACTGTTGCACTATTCTAAACACGAGTTTAAAAAAAAAACTCAATGGAATGGAAGATGGAAGGCTGAAAACAGCCCTCCACAAACCCATATAAAATGGTTCTAGCAAAACCTGCTGTGCCCTAGAAATCATATTCAACTTACAATGCTTAGCGGAAGTATGCAGTGAAGACCAAGTAGCAGCTTCAAGGATGGAATTGGTGTCCAAACCCTTAAAAAAGGCACCAGAAGATACAATAGCCCTACTGGAATGAGGTCAAACAGAAGTAGGCAGAGATTTGCCATGAAAAGTATAACAAAAGGAAACAGGCTTAGACATCCAGGAAGAGATGGTTTGCTTAGAAACAGCCAAATCCAATGTCCTGGGATGAAAGGAATCAAACCTTATCAGACTTGGGAATGGCCTTAGTTTTATCCAAACAGTACCCGAGCCGTCTGTGCAAATCCAGGGTATGCAGGACACACTCACTAGCAGACTGAGACGGGAATTATACCAAACTGATTCAAGGACAACTAATTCACTACCTTAGGCATAGGAAAAGGAAGAAGCAGAGAGAATTGTAAAAACTTCCTGAAGACAGGATGAATAGGGATATGAAGGTAAGCATCTTTCAGATCCAAAGACAACAGAAAAGCCTAGGGACAGTAAAACATGAAACAGGGTTTGAAGAGTAAGTATCAAAAAAGAAGGGGCCTCAACAAAGGTGTTGAGCAGGAAGATATCCAGAATAGGTCTTTAAGTGTCCTCCTTTTAAGGAACCAGGAACATTCTGGAATAAAAACCCTTTCCCACTTGGGAAAGGGGGGCAGGTTGAATGGACCCTCGAATCTCCGAGATAGGAGTTGCTCTACAGGAGGTTGAGGAATACTTGAAAAAAGGAGAGACACTTCCAAATCATGAAGTAACCCCTGAGAGATGACAAAGAGCCCAAGAGTATGAAGTGATAGATGCCAATTTGGGCGACAAAGGGAAAACAGAAGGGATGAAGGAGAGTGGCTTTAAGATAACTGGGGGGGGGGGGTCAAACTGTCAGAGAAGCAGGCTTGTCTTCTAAAGGAGGCTTCTAGGTGAAAGAAATGTGAGATGTCAGAGGAGGGAGCCCACCTACCGCCCTTCCTGCCCTTGGAGGCTTGGTGGGGTTGCCTGAGAGCAAGAGCAGATCTAGAGGGGTAACTCCTCTGGAACTCAGGGATAGAAGAGACAAAAATATGTTTAAGGTCCTACAAGACTTTGCCTTTCTCTTGAAGAGACTTAAAACAGGTCAGCAGCAGTCCCAAAAGGATGTTAACTATCCAAAAGGCGCATCCAATAACTTAGCCTTGATGTAAGCAGGCAGAGACTGGAGATGAAGCCAAGAATAATTCCTCATGACAGGCCCAAAAGCAGCAGCCCTGGAAGAGGCATCAGCATCATCATAGCCACACAGAGTAGTGAGCCACTTGGGAAGCAGAACTTAAAAAAGATAAGGCAAAATATTTGCTTTCCTTATCAGGGAGGTCAGAAATAACCTGACATGCCTGAGCAATCAAGGCCAGAGCATACCTGGACATGTGAGTCTGGTAATTAACAGCCCCAATGGCCAAAGCAGAAGCAGTGCAAACTTTCTTACCAGTCCTTTCCATTGCCCTACTACCCTTATCAGAAGGGAAAAGTTTGGAAGAGGGCAAGTGCTTACAAGGTTTGTCAGAAGAAACTGACACCACAGCAGGATAAACAGACGGATATTTAAATAAAAGCTTACAATCCTCAGCAACTTTACAGAATTTACCTGCTTAGGAGAAGGAGGTTGATAATCAGGAGACGTGGAAGCAGCAATAGAAGTATCAAACAAGGCAGCCAACACAGGAGGAACTGCCGATGGTTTAGGAGTATCCACCTAAAGCAACCCATAATACAGTCTCTGAATAACTGACATGAGAATAATCTCACTTAAAAGTATTCCATCATCTTATCAATTGCATCCCCAAAGGACAACTCCTCAAAAGGAGACGACCACAAGCCAAAGGAGAATGCATTTGTGAAGAATAGGACAAAGACCCCTCTGTGATGACATGGGCTAGTCCCAGCACAGCCAGCTGGAGTTATTCAAAGGACATGTCATTCTTTGCAGATCAAACAAATTATACAAGATGCTTGTGTTACAAATGCATTAGAACTGTATAGCAATTGAATATCAAAATGTGCTTGCGAAGTTGCTAGTGTTAAAAAAAAAAAAAATGCATCAATGGTGGGTGCTGCTGAACAGAGAAAATATACATGTGAGACTGTATATATATATATATATATATATATATATATATATATATATATATATATATATATATATATATGTTGGCAAAGGATACTGGAAAAGAAGGGGTTAAACAGCTAACTAACGTCTTACTTTAAAAAAAAAAATACTGTTAATTGGACCACATGTTGGGCCATGGAAGTGCTGATCTCACAGCTCTGACTAGGACTGGAGAAGGCACGTCTGGAAGAAAGCTTTGGACTAATATTAGCCCAGTAAAAAGAGGGGAAGCCCAAGGCACTGCCATAAACATTAGCAAAACTTCAGCTATACATCTTATCACAGCTATGTTAACATCCTGTCTCAAGCTTAAAAGGGGACTAGTATTTGAACCAAGACTCAGGTGACCAGATGAGGTAATTCTGCCAGCCATCTTGGAAATTTTAGATATTACTAACAGAAATCTCTCAGTATTGAGTATGTTGTCTTGGGCCTGACAACAAGGAGGACCATTCACCACATCACCTGCCTTGCTCTATTAAGTAGGGAACAGTAATTCTCCTAGATTCAGTCAGAAAAATATAGTGAAGCTTAGTTTATATATTATTTTTCTTTGTCAGAGTCTGTCCATAAATTATTTTCAATATTTCCTGTGATTTGAACTACGTGGTTTACTGTAAATATATATCCAGTATTTTTATGTTATTTATTATTAAATATATTTGAAACTTTTATTGCGGCTGGTCCTTGCAAAATGTATTTAACCTTTGAGTGCACTTGGTGACACTGTGTGGACCACTCCAGAAGGCCTAAGCTGTCTTGGTCAACTACTACCATTTGTTTGTGTCTTTTGGCTTTTCCCAGTTAGGGGTCGCCACAGCGGAACTCAGGTCGCTAATGACTGGTAGTAGAGTTTTACGTGCTGGCTTGCTGGGCCTAACGCACAACCTTCAATGAAGGAACGCCCATTCACGCATGTCGCCACACAGAAGACGCTCTGAGAATCGAACGGGCAACGTCTAACTGAGGCGACAACGCTACCGCAGCACCCCCACCGCAGTCAACTACTACCATTTGTATTAGTGTTAATTATGCACAGTATAATTGGACACTAAGGGCCTTAGGAGTAGCTGATTGTGGAGTATCTGGTGGCAGTGATAACTACGGTATACTCTGGGTAGAAGGGGGCACAGCAGGTAAATCTGTACCAGCCTTTCCCAGGTATGTGTGTTTGTGTATGAAAAATCACATCTCCCAGTGTGTGTGTGTGTGTGTGTGTGTGTGTGTGTGTGTGTGAGCTACTTGGGACAGGGACATGAAGCACTGGTTTCAGAGAGGGTGGTGGAGGACTCTGCTTGGACACCTGGCTGAGGACCTAACCCTGCAGCTGAGCTAGTGGGAAGCCTTATTGGGGCCCTGGAGGGGAGACTGATAAAAAAAATCCAGACCCGAGGCTGACTGCATTTCCTGTGTTCTCTTAAGGGAAAAGTACAGTTTTGTACCTACCATAAATGTAAATGTTCGAGGATCCACATTGCTGCAGTCCTAACTATTGGGTAGTCCGCTGTCCAGTCGGCCCGAATACCAAAGTATATGGCTGACGTCGGTCACGGCGCATTAGACTGACGTCAGTACGTCAGGGTACTAATGCGCATGACCGACGTCATATCCTCAGTCTTTTCTTGCCCCAGATGTCAGAAGACCCTAAAAAGACAAGGCCAAAACCAAAACACACCAAACATACCTGCACCAAAAACATATACAATATATACAAAGGTACCAGAATATAATCTCACCTACACAACCACCCCTAAACACAGAGGGAAGGAGGGAGGGTAAATTGGACTGCAGCAATGTGGATCCTCGAACATCTACATTTATGGTAGGTACAAAACTGTACTATGTTCTTCATTCCACATTGCTGCAGTCCTAACTATTGGGTAGAATCCCAAAGCAGAGGTAAGGGAGGCTGGCAAATCATAAGGAAGCAGGAGCTGATAACATGCCTTGCAAAATAGCTGTGGCAAAACCAGCCCTAGACTTAGAGTAGAGAGGAAGGTGGTAATGCTTAGAGAAAGTATGCACTGAACTCCAAGTAGCTGCCTCCAAAATATCCTTAGTTGCCACCCCCCTTAGAAATGCTGTTGAAGTGGCAGTAGCCCTAGTGGAATGAGGCCTAATCCCAGCTGGAATCTCTTTGCCATGATGGGAATAACAAAATGCAATGCAAAACCCAATCCACCTAGAAATAGTTTGTTTTGACACAGGCTTGCCCTGAACTCAAAGCAAAAGAAACAAACAACTGCTGAGACTTTCTAAAAGCCTTAGTCCTGCTTAAATAATAACGCAATTGCCTGTGTACATCTAAAGTGTGCAAAATCTTTTCCCCTTTATTTTGGGGATCTGCATAGAAAGTAGGCAAATGAATAGTTTGGTTTAAAGCCACACTAGAAACCACCTTAGGCATAAAAGAAGGATTAGTACGTAATGATACCCTATCCTTATGAAAAATCAAAAAAGGCTCAACCGCCATAAGGGCCTGTAACTCAGAAACCCTTCTTGCAGAAGTAATGGCCAACAAAAAAGCAGTCTTCCATGACAAGTATTTCAGGTCAGCAGTAGCTGCAGGCTCAAAAGGTTGTAGAGTAAGTTTCTCCAACACAAAATTGAGATCCCAAGCAGGAGTAGGAGCTCTACGTGGGGGTCTTATATTCTTTGCCGCCCTAAGAAATTGCTTGAATAAAGGATGTGAAAACAATGGTGGGTCACAATCATAGTGAGCTGAAATTGCTGCAGCATGAATCTTAATGGAAGAGAAAGACAAACCTTTGTCCAATAACTCAGTAAGATATTGAAGAGCCGCACTCAAATTAGGCTCCGAAATCTCCAAATTCTGTGCTGCAGTCCAAAATAAAAATCTCTTCCATTTTTCTGCATACACTTTCCTTGTACTAGGTCTTCTGGCTTCCATAATCACATTTAAAACTTGTTGAGGAAGTTGAGACCTGCTGTCTTTCAAAACAGAATATGCCAGGCTGTTAGATGAAGAGTTTGAAGCTTGACATTGAGCAGATGACCGTCCCTCTGAGACAATAGGTGTGGAATCAAGGGTAAAGGCCATGGAGGCTTCCTTACCAGACTCCTCAGTAATGGGTACCAGTGCTGCCGAGGCCAATCTGGAGCTATTAAAATCATCCTTGGCTTGTCTCGTCTGACCTTTAGAAGCACCTTTAGGAGAAGAGGCAGAGGTGGAAAAGCATACACATGAAGATTTTTCCAACTGAAAGAAAGAGCATCCACTTTCCAATCTGTGTGATGATATCCCTTCGTGCAAAACTTTGGCAGCTGGTGGTTTAGTGGAGAAGCGAACAGATCTATGTCTGGAGTTCCCCATGACACTGTCAATTTTTGAAATACATGAAGATCCAGTTTCCACTCGTGGGGATCCATGATTTGTCTGCTTAACACATCTGCTAAGGAGTTCTGTGCTCCCGGCAGAAACCTTGCCTGAAGAGTTAGTTGCAAGCTGAGCGCAGTCTCCCATAAATTCACTGCTTGCCTGCACAATGGGTAAGAATGTGTTCCCCCTTGTTTGTTGATGTACCACATGACAGTTGTGTTGTCTGTTAGAATCAACACCTGCCCTGGAAGAAGTAATTCCTTGAAAGCCATTAATGCAAACTGGACTGCTAACATCTTCATGTTGATATGTAGATGCTGTAGTCTGGCAGGCCACTTGTCTTGTATCCACTTTCCATCTAGATGAGCTCCCCAAGCAATGTCTGAGGCATCTGTCGTTAGAATCTGACTTGCCTCTGGCCGGGTCACAGAGAGTCCCTTGTTTAGGTGACATTCCTGAGCCCACCACAAAAATTCCTTTTGAATGCAAGGTATTATTTGAATGACAGTGTCCAAATCCTGGCAGTGCTGTGTCCACAGATTTTTGAGATACCATTGTAGCTTCCTCATATGCAGTTTGGCATTGGGAAGCACCAGAATACAAGATGCCATGAACCCTAAGGCTTGAAGGACTGTCCTTGCAGTCAGCCCGGACTGAAGAGATAATTGATGGAAGTAACTGGAAAGATTCTTTTGTTTGTCCGGGGTTAGAAAGGCCATCTGGGCTGCTGTATTCAGTCTCACACCCAGAAAGCACATGTCTTGAGAGGGTACTAGACTGGACTTTATTTCGTTCACAGAATACCCTAGGCATCTTAGCACTGCTATGACATAATCCAAATGCTGTAGAAGGTCTTCCTTTTCTTGAGCCAGAATCAGGCAGTCGTCCAAGTAAGGATAGATTTGAATTCCTTTTAGCCTGAAGTAAGCTATCACTGGAGTCAGAACCTTTGTGAATACTCTGGGCGCAGTAGATAAGCCAAAGGGCAATGCAGAGAACTGATAATGAGAATTTCCAGCTCGAAAACGCAGATACTTTCTGCAACTTAGTCTTATAGGCACATGAAGGTAAGCTTCCTTGAGATCTAAAGTTACCATCCAGTGATCTTTGCCCAGTAGAGGTAAAAGCTGTTGTAACGTCAACATTTTGAACTTTGGAATGTCCAGATTAGTGTTGAGGATAGATAAATCCAAAATTGGTCTCCACGTGTTCCCCTTCTTTGGTACTAGGAACAGGCGAGAATAAAATCCTAGGCCCCTTTCTGGCACAGGAACTGACTGAATGGCTCCTATTTGGAGTAACAGAGAAATTTGTCTGAGCCTCTGTTCTTTGTAGAGGAGGAATGTCTGGCATGCCTTTGAAAGGAGGCAAGGTATGGAAATAAAACCTGTAACCGTGGTGAATGATATCCAGAACCCATTTGTCTTGGGTAATTAAATCCCAATTTTCTTTGAAAAGAGACAGTCTTCCTCCTAGAGGTGCCGCCAGGCGAGAAGGTACTGGCAGCTGAAAAGGCAGGTCATTGGGTCTGCTTACGAAAGGACTGACCCCTGCCCTCACCAGAAGTCTGAGCAGGTGAACTCCCTGTCCTAGGCCTAAAAGAACCTTGAGCTCTGCCCCTACCACGTCTAGACCTACTCCTAGACTGGGAATCATAAGCAGGATAAGTCCACCCCCCTTAGTAGGCCAATTTCTACTAAACTTCGGAGGCTGCACCTGCAAAAAATCCTTAACAGTTTGCATAGACTTAGCCTTGTCCTCCATTTTCTTTAAAACTGCTTCCACAGGCGAACCAAACAACACATCAGACTGTAAAGGAGCATCCAAAATCCTTGTCTTAACATGCTCAGCTAAGTTCTGATCTCTCAACCAGGCGTGCCTCGAAGAACAGAACCAGTGGCAGCCACCCTGGAGGAGGCCTGCACAGCATCAAAACCACATTGCAAGGAATGTTTACCCACTTGTTCAGACACATGAACTAAATCCTGCAACTCTTTACACTCAATACCTTCCGCCAGAGCATCCACCTTAGATTTCAGCTGTGAAAGAAGATAATTCTGATATTTTAACATGTGAAACTGACAATTCAACGCCCTCATGGCTAAAGTGGAAGAAGTATACACTTTCTTTCCCCATCTATCCAAAGCCCTTGCCTCTATCAGGAGGGACAGGATTTTTAACAACTGAGGCCTTCACACCTTTAGGCCCCTGAGAGACAGTTTCCGGGTCTGCCCTAGGACTCTTAAAAAGATACTTATGAGCGTCAGGCACCCTATAATACCTATCCGGTTTAACTGGGGCAGGAGGCAAAGAATCAGGATTCAGGGAAGCCTCTGCAAAAACATCTTCCACCACATTCAAAACAGGAGGTATAGCTAAAGGCCTATGCTGGGGTAAAAACAAGAATTCCCTAAGCCTTTTCCTGGAATCAGAGAAATCTTGCCCTTCCCATTTAAAATGCTCCCTCATGGAATGCAGAGTCTCTGAAAATGAAAAATCCTCAGGAGGAGAAGCTGAAGGAGTAGAATCATCCACATCAGAATCAGAATAAGGAGGGTACTCCTGCAAGTCTTCAGCCGAAGACTCAGAAGCCTCCGAGCATTGCTCAAAACTCTCAAACTCAGGTTCCACCCTAGGCCTCTTATCAGGAGGGGGCATAGAACCCCTTATCATAGTAATCAAATCCTCTGCCATTTTAAGCATATGTTTCTTAGGCAAAGACCCTGAGGCACTAGGAGAAACCCCCACTGAAGCAAAACTTGGCCTGCCCCTCAAAGAAGCCTTGGAAACAGCAGGGGAGGCTCTAACCACCTTAGGAAGAGAAGGAAGAACAGCCACCTGAGAAGCCCCCTCAGCCTGGCCTACTTCCTGAGAGGAAACATCCTGTAACAGTAAAGTCTCTCCCTGAGACTCCAAAGAAACACCTGGCAAAACCTCTGGCTCCACTGAGCCCTCTAAAGAACCGACGTCTGGGACTGTTGGTTCTTCCACTCTAGGCTTTGCTGCTTTGTCCTTGCGTTTTTTAGCCGAAGCCGGCGTCGGAGCATCCGACGGCATTTTATAATTACAACGCTTCCCAAACACTAACCTGGCACAGTCTAACCTTCTCTTAATAGTGCGTTTGTTAAATCTAGCACAAGAGCGGCATCCAACAACGTCGTGCTCAGACCCTAAACAAGGTATACACAAAGTATGGTAATCCCTATGAGGTATCTGTTTCCCACAAGAAATACAGTTATTCACTTTTTCTGACATCCGGTTAAATACTGCGGCAAGAAAAACCAAAATATTCCCCAACGGGGTACTTAGCCAACTTTGATTTGGTCTGAAACTCTGACTTCAGAAACTTTCAGAACGCCAACCTGCACTCGCAAAATTGCTTCTGCATCGGACCATGCGGCAAAAAAGACTGAGGATATGACGTCGGTCATGCGCATTAGTACCCTGACGTACTGACGTCAGTCTAATGCGCCGTGACCGACGTCAGCCATATACTTTGGTATTCGGGCCGACTGGACAGCGGACTACCCAATAGTTAGGACTGCAGCAATGTGGAATGAAGAACATCTGTACTTGATGCAGAGTTGCAGCTGGAAATACTGAGTGCAACCATTTCCATTTCAAGTGAATGTCCCTCTCCGGTGTCAGTGGTGAGGATTCAAGCTCCTTGCTCACTGGCCCAGTGTGGGGACATCACACTCTAAGACTTAGAATTTTCACCTGAAGAATTTGGTTCCCTAAGCTGTTTAGAAGGGGTACAGGGCCAAACAGGAGCAGGCACCGAACCCCTGCTGAGGATGCTTCAGGGCAATCAAGGCAGAAAACAAGCCCCGAGTAAACTCTTGCCATTCCCTTTGAGGATCCTTAGGACAGACCAAAACATAATTTTTTTTTTGTCTTTTCCTGGAAGGGACATCTGCCCTAGCAAACACCAGAGGTTCCAACCCCTGGTGAGATTGAAAAAGAGAACCTGGTACCTACTCCCTGATCAATATCTTCGTAATCCCTCTAGGACCCTCTGAGATAATAAACTGCAGTTCCCCCTCAATGTCTGGAGCAGATGCCTGCAAAGTCTCAGAGGGTGTGCGAAGTGATGGAGCCATGCTGGCCTTCAATGGGGTCATGGCAGAGAAATCCAATGTAAACACCAAACAACCTACATAGCTACTACTATTGCTTCCAGAGGGACATCCGGTGCAGGCTGAACAGCTGAAGATTCTGGCTGAGATTTCTTGACCTTCTATTTACCTAATATGAGTGTATCTATGGGGTGAAGGAATCTGCCATGGCTCCCTAGACCAACTGTTTAAGCCACTGGTTTTCAAGACAAACAACCAGGGAAGACAAATGGCTTCTGAGTGTGCTGGGCAAAAATGCCTTACAGATCCTACAAGTGGTATGGCTGTGGGAAGTACCCAAACAAAGACGTTGTTCATGATGAAACAGCCTCCCACACTGACATTTTCCCTTCTTGGATGGCATAAACTAAGTAGCAAAATAAAACATACAATCAAAAAAAAAAAAAAAAAAACAATGGGACACTTATCTGGTATAAAGCACAGCAACAAGGTGTTAAGACCAACTAGCAATAATGGCGTTCAATGGCAAAGAAGTTCTGGGTGGCTGCGTCCATACATCCCTTGTATGCCTTAAGTTACGTACACATGCAGCATGGGTGCAGCATATGGCACATACAAGATTAGACTTTGGTATACTGGACAAGCACTGGGCTGCCCTGGGCGGGAGATGCCTTTTATTTAGAATACTCCAGCAGTGACACAGAAGGACTTCTTAACTGCTAAGTTAAGTCTGAAATACAAACATGCTTTGCTCATTGGGGACTGTCACTGGTATAAAAAATCAATGTCCAAATAGAATTCTAAGCAGAACTCTAATACTCAGGGAGGGAAGATAAAGGACTGCTTGTAGTGTGGTGGTCCGCATCTCTCAACTGTCCAGAAATCTGCAGAATGTCCAGATTTTTACTATGATCCTTATAAAATTTCTAGTATTCTGGCAAATCACTGAGGAGTGCAGTCACTAAATTGCAGACATTTGAATTTTGGACTTAATATCCTTCAGAAAATGCATGCTTAGCCACTAGTGGTGTAGAGGGATAAAGCCCTGACTACAGCCTGGGTTTAACTGGCAACTCAGGTGACTGAAAAATCATCAGGAAGGGAAGGGCTTTAGCTTCCTTGGTGGAAGGGTGGTTCAAGTGAGTGTCACCTGGCTAAGGCTAAGACTGTCGCAACAAGGAGGTGTGATCCAAAGAGGTGACACGATAGGAGACATGGCTGAGCCTCTGTGAAAGAGGGGTGAAAAAAGTACAGTTTTGTACCTACCATAAATGTAGATGTTCGAGTGTATACACTGCTGCAGTCATTACACTTGGGTTATCTTGCCGTCAGGCGGTTCCCCAGTCGGCCTGAGTTCCAAAGTCTTGGTCCGGCGTCGGTTGCTGTCGCCTCTTCCCTGACGTCAGTGCGACAGGGGTATACAAGATGCAGCAGACGCCATTTTCTTCAGTTTTTCTTGCCCCAGATGTCAGGTGCCTCTAAACAGGTAGGCAATTCCAATTGCTAATAAAACATACATAATAAAAGCAAAAACAACTTACAGTTACCAGCAAATACTCCCCATAGGTAGTAAGGGTAGAAGACACAGGTACGTACCAGCCAGTAAGAGGGGAAGGAGGGAGGGTAACCTGGACTGCAGCAGTGTATACACTCGAACATCTATATTTATGGTAGGTACAAAACTGTACTATGTTCATCGTGTTACACTGCTGCAGTCATTACACTTGGGTAGAATCCCAAAGCTGAGGAAGGGTGGCTGGTTTTATAAGGCATTAGGGGTGGCGAAGCCAGCTCAGGATTTAGAGTATAGAGGCAGATGGTAATGCTTGGTGAAGGTATGAACAGAACTCCAAGTTGCTGCTTCCAAAATATCCTTGGTAGGTACTCCCCTGAGGTAGGCAATTTTGGTGGCTGTTTCCCTGGTGGAGTGAGATCTAATGCTGCTAGGTACAGGTTTTCCATGGTATGTGTAGCAGAAACGTATACAATGTCCTATCCATTTTGAAATAGTCTGTTTTGAAATGGCTTTTCCCTGTGCTCCTGCAGCATATGCTACCAATAATTGCTCAGATTTTCTGAAAGCTTTGGTTTTGTCCAAGTAGAAGCGTAACTGCTTGTGAATGTCCAAAGAGTGCAGCAGTCTCTCCCCTTTATTCTGTGGTTTAGGATAAAAAGTTGGCAGGTGAATGGTTTGGTTTAGAGCCACACTGGATACAACCTTTGGCATAAAAATAGGGTTAGTTCTTAAAGACACCCTGTCCTGGTGGAAAATGAGGAAAGGTTCCACTGCCATTAGTGCCTGTAATTCTGAAACGCTTCGTGCTGATGTTATTGCCAGGAGCAGAGCAGTTTTCCAAGAAATATATTTTAATTCTGCTGTGTTGGCTGACTCAGAAGGAGGTAAAGTTAGCTTCGCCAAAACAAAGTCGAGGTCCCAAGTTGGAGTAGGTGCTCTAGGCGCCGGTCTTATGTTTTTAGCCCCTCTGAGGTACTGTTTTAACAGAGGATTAGAGAAAATTGGTGGATCCGTGTTGTAATGAGCGGAGAGGGCAGAGGCGTGGATCTTGATGGATGAGGA
Organism: Protopterus annectens; assembly: GCF_019279795.1. NCBI lineage: Eukaryota > Metazoa > Chordata > Ceratodontiformes > Protopteridae > Protopterus > Protopterus annectens. Next base: position 138,738,641 of record NC_056747.1, read on the forward strand.
GAGTCCTTTGTCCAGCATCTCAGTTAAGTATTGTAGTATCTGAGGAATGTTTGGGACAAGAGGGTCAAGGCCGTGAGCTTGGTTCCAGGCACAGAATCTGTTCCATTTATCCGAATAGCCTTTCCTGGTACTAGGCCTTCTGGCCTCCAGAATGACATCCATAACAGCTTTGGAGAGAGGCATTGCTTGCTTGACCAAGGAATCTTCCATACAGCTAGGTTTAAGGTCTTTAGCTGGCTGTGTAGTATTTGTTTGTTGAGCTAAGTCAGCAGATGTGGGATTTGAGGCAAAATCCAGGGTGGTTCTTGTGCTAAGCTCCTTAAGATTGGTACCAGTGCTGACGTGGCCAGTCTGGTGCAATCAGGGTCATCTTTGACTCTTCCTGCCTGGCTTTTAGGAGTACCTTTGGCAGGAGAGGTAGTGGTGGGAAAGTGTATAATTGTAGGTTGTCCCAGCTGAATGAGAGGCCATCCACTTTCCATGCTTGTGGATGGTAACTCCTTGTGCAGAATTTTTGTAGCTGGCAGTTTAATGGGGATGCAAACAGATCTCTGTCCGGCCTCCACCATTTCTGTGTTATCATTCTGAATATTTGTGGATTCAACTCACATTCGTGGGGATCCATGATGTTTCTGCTTAAGTCGTCTGCCAGTGTGTTTTTCTCTCCTGGCAGGAATTGTGCTTGCAGATGAACTTAAAGGTTTACAGCTGTGTTCCACAGGGTCATAGCTTGTCTGCATAGGGGGTAGGAGTGAGTGCCCCTTGCTTATGTACCACATAACTGTGGTGTTGTCTGTCTTTAGCAGTAGTTGTCCTGGATGCAGCAGGTCCTTGAAAGCTATAAGCACATTTTGTACAGCTAGCATCTCTTTTTGATTGATGTGAAGGTGCCTTTGTTCTGCAGGCCACGTGTCCTGAACACATTTGCCTGCCATGTGTGCTCCCCAGGCGTACTCAGATGCATCTGTTGTCAGTGTTTGCCTGGCTGTGGGTTGTGTAAAAGGCTGTCCCTTGCTGAGGTGACAAGCTTGAGCCCACCACTGAAACTTTTAGTTATGTACTCACCATAACTTCAGATGTTTGGGATCCATCTCGCCTACATTCTGAATGATGGGTTCGGAGCCGATCCCTCGGCTCCGACTCGGCACGCTTATGCCAAAGAGCGAAGTCTCTTACTGGCTGAGCTTACCATATCCCAGGATGCACCACTACCAGTCCCCCAGATCTAGTTTGTCCGCATACATGCACACATGCATACCCTGCTTATATAACATCGTCAGATGAAACAAGATAAAACAGTAGAACTCAAAACCGTTCAATCTCTTCTGATCTCCAAGGCAGGGGAAGGAGGGTGGGTATTAGGAATGTGGCGAGATGGATCCCAAACATCTGAAGTTATGGTGAGTACATAACTAAAAGATGTTATGTGATCCTATCTCGCCTACATTCTGAATGATGGGACAGCGTCCTAGCACCTGAATCCTGGGTGGCTCACTGGAAAACACTCCTGAGTACCGTGGAACCAAATGAAGCTCGTCCTCTAGATGCCACATCCAATTTGTAGTGGGAAATGAAAGTGTCGGATTGGACCAAGTAGCCGCAGCACAGATTTCGATATAGCGAGCTTGGAATGAAAAGCTATAGAAGTAGCCATAGCTCTGGTAGAATGAGCCTTGATAGATGTTGTAAGTTGCTTATTCAAGAAGAATAAGTCTGAGTTATGCAATCTCTGATCCATTTTGAGATAGTAGCTTTTGTGATGGTTTGGCCCAGTTTATTATCTGAGAAGGACACAAACAACTGGTCTGACTTACGAAGTTGCTGAGTCCTGTCTAAATAGAAGCGTAACTGCCTGTGAACATCCAATTTATGAAGAGTGTATTCTGCTTCATTGGAGAATTTTGGGAAGAAAACCGGTAGCTCTAGAGATTGTTGTAGGCAGAAACTAGAACAGACCTTTGGGACAAAGGATGGATTAGGCCTAAGTGATACTCTATCCTTGTGGAAAATCAAGTACGGTGGCTTAATAGACAGGGCTTGAAGCTCTGAAACTCTTCTTGCCAAGTAATTGCAACTAAGAAGGCAGTTTTCCAAGACAGATATTTTAACTCGCATGTAGCAGCCGGTTCGAAGGGGAGATGTTAATGCGAAGCACCAAATCAAGATCCCACGGAGGTGCAGGATGAAAAATTGGTGGTCTTAATAGGTTCGCACCTTTAATGAAAGTTTTGCATAGTCTGCTGCTCATCAAAGGAGGATCCATGGATTCGTGGAATTTAGAGATAGCCGCTAGTTGGACTTTAATAGTTGAGACGGAAGATCCCTGATTAAACAAGGATGTTAAAAATTTCAAGACCTCTGGGACAGGAGCAGTGATAGGGTCTAAGCCCTTGAGTTGAGCCCAGATAGCAAACCTCTTCCACTTACTAAGGTACAATTTGTTAGTGGTGGGTTTGTGGGCTGAAGATAAAATGTGAACAACTTCCGGGTCTAGAGTGTGCCTTCTAACTAAAGTCGGAAGTGGAGGAGCCAAGCTGTCAATTTCAAAGATTGAAGGGACTGATGTCGAAGTCCCGACTGATGGATTAGCAAGTCCAGAATCAGGTCTAAAGTCCACGGATCGTCCACTGCATGCTTCTTCAGGTAGGGAAACCACACCTGACGAGGCCAGTACGGGGCAATCAGAATCATTGAAGACCCCAGTTGAGAGGCTTTTTGAATAACTCTGGGAAGAAGCGGAATTGGAGGAAAGGCATAAAGTAGCCCTGTTGGCCAAGGTTGTGCTAGAGCATCCATGGCTGGTACTCCTGGTGTGGGATCAAGGAGAAGAACCTTTGGCACTTGGTGTTTAATGGAGTTGCAAATAGGTCGCAGCACGGCGTGCCCCATCTCCTGAAAACCTGAGCTGCTACGGTGTGGTTTAGAGACCACTCGTGAGGAGAGAGAATTGTCCTGCTCAATTTGTCTGCCAATATATTTGACTTTCCCGGGATGTGGGTCGCTACCAAGAAGCGGTTGGTAGCTACAGCCCATTCCCACACTCTCATGGCCTCTCTGCAAAGGGGTATGATCTGGTCCCTCCTTGTTTGTTCAGATACCAAACCACCGACATGTTGTCTGTGTGGATGGCGATGATGCCCTGAGGAAGAAACTTGTGTAAGGCTTGTAGGGATAGAAGTACAGCCCTCATCTCCAACACATTGATGTGGAGAAGAGCTTGCCTGGAAGCCAGGAGCCCTGAACTAGCCTGCCCAGACAATGCCCCCACCCTATCTGGGAGGCATCTGTCGTCAGGGTAACCACTGGAGAGGGAAGAACAAAGGGGTTTCCTTGATCCAAATTGGATGTCTGAAGCCACCAGCGAAGGTCCCTTTTGCATATATCCGTAATCATGATGTGATGATTGAGGGAAGATCCTGAAAGGACCATTGCGTTGACAATAGCCACTGAAGAATCCTCATGTGCAATCTTGCCAGAGGGACTAAAAGAACCGTGGCAGACATTGAGCCTAGAACTTGTAGAACCATCCTGGCTGGGGCTTTGGATCTCGAGATCAGAGCTTGAACTTGGCCCTGTAAAGTTTGGATCCTTTCGGCAGGAAGAAAGACGCCAAGATCAATCTTGAGTCTATCTCTGCTCCTATGAACTTTATGCGTTGAGAGGGCAGCAAGACAGACTTTGACCAATTGAATGTAATCCTCAGGGTAACACCCAGGGAGATGGTGGCTTTGAGGTTGTCCATTAGTAGATGCCTGGTGGTGGCAGTCAGGAGCCAGTCGTCCAGATAGGGAAACACTTGGAATCCAAGACTTCTCAGGTGAGCCGTCACTACTGCCAAACACTTGGTGAACACCCTGGGGGCTGTGGTGAGACCAAAGGGCAGAGCAAAATTGGTAATGACTGACTCCCAGGCTGAAGCGCAGATACCTCCTGGACGCCTGATGTATCGGTATGTGATAATAGGCGTCCTTGAGGTCTATGGAGCACATCCAAACATCCTTCTCCAACAATGGGAGAATGGATTGTAACGTGACCATTCCGAATTTGGATTTCGTGACGGATTGGTTCAGTCTCCTGAGATCCAATATTGGTCTCAGGTCCCCCGTCTTTTGGCACTAAAAAGAACCTGGAGTAATTTCCTGATCCGATCTGGTCTGTGGGGACCGGTTGGATGACTCCTTTTTCTAGCAGCTTTGAAGCTTCTGCGGCTGCCATTTCCCTTTGACTGGGTGGTGGGTCCGGGATTCTTTTGGACGGTGGGGGCGAGTATGTGAATGGGATGGTGTAACCTCCGGCAATGATCCGAAGCACCCATCTGTCCTGAGTGATTGACTCCCAGGCTTTTAGGTGCTTGGCAAAACGACACCCGACTGGCTCCGGAGCAGCACAGTCCTTATTAGGAGGATGGATGGACGTTGAAGCCTCTGCCACGTCCTGTTGTGTAGCAGATGCCACCACCATGGCATCTACAGCCACGCCTTTAGTGAGGAACTCCTTCTCGGGGGGAGCAGACAAAAATTTATTTGGACGAGAAGGGACTGGTTCCACAGTATCTGGATGTTCCCACGCCCTTCGACAAACTAAATCCAGAAGCTCGTCGAAGGGCGGAGACACCCAGGAGGCGGAGGGCTGAGCCCCAAAGGCCTTGAGGAGCACTGACTCGTCAGTAGAGGGGGGTTTGGATATCCAGCCGCCTCGTTGTTTGAGGATCTCTAAGATGTCTGCAAAGGAGACATCATCCGAGGACGACTGGGACCCCTCTGCATCATCCAGATCAGTGTCTGAAGTAATAGACTCGGGAGTCCACGTGCTTCCTCTTGCACGATCTCTTCCTTGGGGTTCCTCCGAAGACAGCTCAGAAGAACCCTCAGGAGGAGGGAACCCCACTGGGGTAACCTCAGGCCCGGGCTCCACTGACTACGGACAGGGGAACTGCCAAAGACCCAGTCTCCACTCCTAGGGAAGGTGCCGGTAAAGCCGGGAGATGGCAAGAGGACTTGGCCAAGGCACTCCTCATGGCTCTGAAAGCCGGACCCCAGAATCCTGGGAGTGTCCGGTCCCCGAGCCGTGATAGTCGACGGAAGACCTGCAGCAAGCACCGAGGGAGGCTCGAACCGAAAGCATAGGTCCCAAACATCACCCCGGGTCCAGCCGAAGACGTCCACAGTACCAAACTCGGACCCGGCCGGGTTGGAGTAAGGGTCGGAGCCGACCCTGAGATCTCCATCGGCTCCAACAGCACCTGCTCCGGAGCCAAGCAGTCGGAGGAGGAATTGCAATGGGTGGGCCAAGGTCATCGGCTCCAAGCCAACTGGGTCGGAACCGAAACAAATTTTGGAAGACTGGGGACTGGAACAGTCTTTGGAGCACCCTGTCTATATCAGAATCTGACATCCTCGAAGACCGAGAGGAAACAGAACGGGTCCGAGACGCCTCTCCAACGGCCCCAAAGGGCTAGGGGACCGGCTCGAGGCGACTCGATGAGTATCGGCGCCGAGGGAATACACACACCAGATTCCATCGGTGCGAGGTGGACTTGCGCCGAGGAGGAGTGTCTGAGCGGGCAACCTTTGTCGGCTCCGAGCAGTGGAGCCGGCGAAGATGACCCGCCTCGATGCCCCAGCTATCGGCTCGAAGCCAGAGGAGTCGATACTGGTGGCATCGAGACAGACCGTTCGACCTCGGCTCAAGTCCTTGGAGCGAAGGAGAGGCCTGCCTTTGTTTCTTAGCGATCGGATCCGACGGACTGGTCGGAGCAGACGCCCTTTTCTTTTTGGCTGGAGAAGGAGAGGATGCCAAAGTTTCTTCGAAAGAAGGTTTAATTAATCCCTTAAGAATTAATTTATTTTTCCTCTCCTGGAGGACCCTTGAGGAAAAAGCGTGACATACACTACATGATTCCTGTAAATGCTTTGCCCCTAAGCAATACACACATAGCGAGTGATCGTCCGTGATGGACATTTTGAAGCTACATTTTACACATTTCTTGAAGCCCAAAGGCCTAGGATTCTGAGACATTATAAAAATTTTCAGAAAGTAACTGTAAAGAACACTGGTGAAACACCTAGAATAGGCTTACAGTTTACACTCGCAATACTCTGAGTTAGTTAAACACAGCACAAACTCTGTAAATATAATAATTTCTCTCAGTAGTTCCTCTTTAAGGAAGAGAAATATAAATGAAACAGAACCGAAGTCACCTACAAATAAAAAGACCGGGAAAGGCCTTTCCAGACAAGAGGTACTCCTAGTCCACACTCACAACACAAGAATTCACCAAGTGAATTTTGTCAAACACACTCAAAACACAAGAATAGCTGTTAAAACAGCTTTTTGTAGAGAATGAAGAAAATCCTGACAGAAAAACTAGTGAAATAATCACTACTTAACTCAGCCAGCTCGAGACCACGTCTTCACTTGTTAGCGGCAAACGAGATCTGGGGGACTGGTAGTGGTGCATCCTGGGATATGGTAAGCTCAGCCAGTAAGAGACTTCGCTCTTTGGCATAAGCGTGCCGAGTCGGAGCCGAGGGATCGGCTCCGAACCCATCATTCAGAATGTAGGCGAGATAGGATCACATAACATCTCCTGTTGAAGGCAAGGGATTAGTGGTATAACTGTTTCCAAACTTTGACAGTGTTGAGACCATACATTCTTTAGGTACCACTGTAGTTTCCTCATATGCAGTCTGGCATATGGAATTAGTAGTATGCAGGATGCCATGTAACCCAAGGCCTGCAGAATTTTTCTTGCAGGGAGTTGGGTCTTTGTTGCCATCAATTGAAAGTATTGAGTCAGTTGTCGTTGTTTGTCTGGCATGAGATAAGCCATCTGGGCCGTTGTGTTCCAGCTGGAACCCAGGAATATAATCTCTTGTGAGGGCACTAGTTTTGATTTCTTTTCGTTTACTGTGTACCCCAGGCAACTTAACTTTTTTACAAATGCCAGTTGCTTTAGAAGAATATCTTTGCTCTCTGCTTGAATCAGGCAGTCGTCCAGGTATGGATAAATTTGAATTCCTGCCTGCAAAATGCAATTACTGGTGCCAGGCACTTTCTGAAGACCCTGGGCGCAGTAGATAAGCCAAAGGGCAGTGCAAAGAATTGGTAGTGCATTGAACCTGCTATGAATCTGAGGTATCTTCTGCAATTTTGTCTGATAGGGACATGCAGGTATGCCTCTCTGAGGTCCAAAGTCACGAGCCAAGCTTTCTTGCCCAGCATGGGAAGAAGCTGCTGTAATGTCAACATTTTGAATTTCGAACATCCAGGTAAGTGTTTAGAGATGAAAGATCCAGAATGGGCCTCCAGGCTTTGTCCTTTCTGGGTACCAGAAAGAGTAGAGTAAAATCCTTGTCCTTGCTCCTTTGATGGTACCTTTTGAATAGCTCTCATATCCATGAGTGCTGTAATTTGTTTTTGAGCCTATGCCCATTGATTTGGTGGCAGATTTGGCATATCTTTTAACCCTGGCAGAGTGTGAAAGTGGAACCTGTAACCTTGAAATACAATGTTGAGAACCCATTTGTCTTTGGTGATCATTTGCCAATTGTGGTATAAGAGTGCCAGTTTTTCTCCCAAGGGGGCTGCCAAGAAGGATTTGTTTGGCAGCTGTAGTGGGAAGTCATTGGAGCTGCTTTTTATATGTTTGGGGCCTGTCTTCCCCTTCTTTCTGGCCTGATGTAACCCATTGTCGAGGTCTGTAAGGACCTTGTGTGTGACCTCTTCCTCTTGGACGTCTGTATCTTCCCCATTGAGGTCTGTCTGTAATTGGAAAGGACCAATTCTTAGTTGGCCAGTTTCTGCTAAATCTAGGAGGCTGAACCTGTAAGAAATCCTTCACCATTTGCATAGATTTTGCCTTATCCTCCATTTTATTTAATACCTCTTCTGCCTTAACTTCAAACAACACATCCTGCTGCAAAGGTGCATCCAATAATTTTGCTTTAACATGATCTAGTAACGTATGTTCTTTTAACCAAGCATGTCGTCTAATGACAGAGCCTGTAACTGCTGCTCTGCAGGAGGCCTCTAGAGAATCAAAACCACATTGCAAAGTATGCTTTCCCCACTTGTTCAGCTGCATGCAATAAATCCTGCATTTCTTTAAAATTAGTAGGATCTGATTCTGGAAGCTTTTTTTGTTTTAACTGAGACAGTAAAAATTGCTGATATATTAGCATGTGAAACTGGCAATTTAAGGCTCTCACTGCTAAAGTTGCAGACGTATATACTTTCTTTCCCCATCTGTCTAATGCTCTGGAATCTCTGTCAGAGGGAACTGGATTCTTGGCTGAAGAGGCCTCAACTCCTTTGAGTCTCTGAGAAATAGTTTCAGGGTCAGCTACAGGGCTTTTATACAGACATTTATGTGAGTCAAGGACTCTGCAGTATTGGTCAGGTTTAACAGGGGCTGGAGGTAAAGAATCAGGATTTAAGCTGGATTCAGTACACACATCATCCACAATATCTAACACTGGCGGAATAGCAAGGGGTCTGTGTTGGAAGTAATAAAAGGAAGTCTCGGAGCCTTTTCTTGGATTCTGAGAAATCCTGGCCTTTCAAGTGGAAATGCTCCCTCATGGTATGTAGGGTTTCCCCAAAGGAGTAGTCCTCAGGCGGTGAGGCTGATGGAACTGATTCCTCAGCATCAGAATCCTCATAAGGGGGTAAAGAGTATCCTAGGTCTGAGGATGAATCAGAAGAGATGGACACCTGGTCGGATGAGTCATAATCTGCATCCTGTCTAGGCCTTTTATCAGGAGGGGGATGGGACCCCCTGATCAAAGTGATTAGGTCTTCGGCCATTTTGAGCATTTGTTTCTTAGGCATGGAGGCCTGTCCTGGAGAATGCTGTATTCGTTTCATTGACTTTAAAACAGGCTTAGACTTAGCTGAGGGTTTAATGCTTAACTGAGTAGGTCTGAAGACACCCTCTGTAGCTCTGGGTTGCTCAGCTACTCTGGATCCCTCTGAAAGGTTAGTCTCGGTAGGCTGAAGAACTTGCGAGTCCGAAGGCCCAGCCGTCTCCACATGGGAGTCAGAGGCGGCTTGTGGTTCTACAGAAGCGGTCGTCAGGGGCTGCGAAGGCACTTCGCTGAACACTGGAGAACTGGCGACTGGCCTAGAAGAGGCTTCGCCAGTTTTGGGCCTTGGATGCCTATCCTTGTCTTTGCGCTTTTTGTGTATTCCGGTCGAAGTTCCGATGGCATGGTATAACTGAATTTTCTACCAAAATAATTTCGGGCAAAATCAAACAGTTTAATAGTGCGCTTGTTAAACCTAGCACAAAACCAACAACCAGTGACGTCGTGGTCAGGGCCTAGGGCATGGGATACAATAGGAATGGAAATCCTTATGAGGTATTTGCTTCCCACAAGAAATACAGTTATTAACTTTTACTGACATCGGCCTGAGGCAAGAAAAAGTTTCTCCAACGGGGCACTTAGCTTTGTAGAAGGCTTCGGTTCTGGATTCGGAATGAAAATCCCAGGAGACGGCCGACCGCACTTGCGAACTGCTTTTGCTTCAGACACCGCTCGGCAAGAAAGACTGAAGAAAATGGCGTCGGCTGCATCTTATATACCCCGGTCACACTGACGTCAGGGAGGAGGCGACAGCAACCGACACCGGACCAAGACTTTGGAACTCAGGCCAACTGGGGAACCCGCCTGACGGCAGGATAACCCAAGTGTAATGACTGCAGCAGTGTAACACGATGAACATCCCCAATTCCTCATTGCACACCCACTCGTCAGACATGGCCACAGGAACAGGAAGAGGGGAGGTATAACAGAATAACTTAAAAAATGCCACTCCCGCAGATGTTGACAGCCAGAGCCCCAGGATGCCCTTAAGATCCCCTTGATACACCACCCACTTACCACTATATAAACTACTTCCAATAAGTGGAGGAGGGAACATAAAAGTAAGATTTTCACACTTCGTACAAGTTGCAATTACGGGATTTGCAATTAAGAGTGGGACTCATAACTGTGTTGTGCAGACAAACTGCCTTGGCTGCACTGCTGGGAAGTGCAGCAAACAGCTGGTCTTCTTTAAGACCTCACCTGTAGATCTTTTTTCCCCCTTCGCCTGATCATCATCAGCCCCTCCCGGTCAAAATAAAATTCTTTCCCTACCACCAGGAGGACGACCGACTAAGGAGGACATCATTTAGACACCCACCAGGGGTGGTTTGAGCTTTTGATGCTTTGGCCCTACTTCCCCACATCCAAATTGGCAAAGTGCAAGGGAGGGGAGAGGGAAATGCAATGGGCTTAAAAAAATGTCCCTTCACTTTCTCAAAGACACTGTTCCCTCCAAAGCAGCCCTGCCTTTCTACTAGGAAAGTCTTTCCTCTTTGGATGCACCCAGAGTATCAACAACCCTTTCGAGCCCCCAGAAGAAGCAAGCAGACCTCCCCCTTTACTCCTTCTCCTGCCTGGCCCCTTCAATGTTAAGGTCACTAAATTAACCTGGACAGCCTTGGCTGCAGTTACGGAATCTGTAAGTATATATCCGGCTGCTACTTGTTAACTACTGCTGTTCCTGCTCAGGGCATACAATAGCCGATTTTATAAACCTGAAAAATGAACTGCTTAAAGATGCAGACTAAACTGCAAAGCTGTCGTCCAGATTTTGCTAGTCTCCTTTAGCAACTGGAAAGATTTGGTTTCCTCCTTGTTTATGTACCACATTGATGGAGAATAGTCAGTCTACTTGTAGAGGTCATGGATGAAAACAGTCCTGAAAAGCTATTGGGTTCTTGTTAACTGCTTTGATGGAATAAGTTTACGCCTGTTGAAACCAGCTACTTTTATAATGACAGGCTGATGACGTATAATCAGAATAATCTGTTGCAAGTCACGTTACCTGATCTGGTTGAAAAACTTTAGCTTATGAACTAAAACCTTCAAGTAGTGTATGACAACCCCATGTCAGAGTTTTAATGGTGGTTTACTAATAAACCGTGACCTTTTAACCTCATCACATACCTTCTGACCTGAGTAATGACTGGAAAGGATTCAGGACCACCTAACTTACCACAGTTATAAAACAAATATTTTCTCCTTTAGTATGAGCATGTTAAGCAAACCAAAATGTTTCTAATTCCATCCCAAAAAACCATAACACCCTTCTCAGCTATGTCCAGCTCCTTCGCAAAACGGAGATGTTTTACTTGAGGGCATCATCAGATGCGCAGTAGCAAGCCCCGCCCGAAACCCACCCCTGTGATATGTCATTCATGAATATGCATTCCCTCCGAATGTACCATCGGGTGTCAAAAAAGAAAACAAGCGCATTGACATGTAATATAACAATAAATAAAATTAATATGGTCTGTTCCTTCAGCTTCTTGGGTACAGCAGAAAATCTCAAGGTTTTCCCTACGTGCTTTGTCTTTTTTTTTTTTTTTTTTTAAACATCCCAAAAATACCCAAAAAGAACACTCCAGGTGGCTTTATCTTTACCCTTCACCCTTGCTCTCCCTGCTTTCTCATCTATTTAGCTATAACAAACAACGTAAGCAATGTATTGGCTACTGAAAACATTAGCAAGTGAGCTTCTGCAGCCCATTTTATGGAAAACGAGTACTGCCCCAATGCGTGTGTCACACTCCACTTTCAAATGTTTCATGAAGGCCAAGTCAGTAAAGACTGCAGATGTGAACCAAAGCATTCAACGGCCACACACCTTATTAGCCGACCTTATTAAAAGGACCATTATCCATGTTATGAGCCCCCCCCATTCACATGAGCACATACTACATCCTAAAAGAAGTTTATTTATTGACAAAATAAAAACAAGCGCTTTTGGTTGCACTAATATACAGGTCTAAAAACAGCGGCATCTACTACACCCCACTTAATGACATGAAAAATAAAAATAGTGTAATCACGACATTCCTTAGAGTTGTATACTTTTGACTTCAGAAAATGTATGTACTCTTTTTTTTTTTTTTTTTTTTTACCAACTTTCCTCATGCGTGAATCTATCATTTAAAAATGGTTATAACCCAAGCACAGCAACTATTACCACTCAGGCAACCTGAACACCATGAAGATGAGCAATATGTGGTGGATTATTAATCACAACATAATGACATTCCTTAGAGTTATATACTTTTGACTTCAAAAAATGTATGTACTCTTTTTTTTTACCAACTTTCCTCATGCGTGATTGTATAATTTATAAAGTGTCCCTGACGTGGTTAGTCTGAAACAAACAATTTTGGTTCCGTCTCAGAGTCTGATGCTGAGAGTGACCAGGCAAATTTCACGAGCTATTACTTGAAGGCTAATTACATATGCAGACCGGGTTGTCACTCAACTCGCGGCACACCCACTTCTGCTCAAAACAAAACGGTGAGGCCCTCAATTAAAATATCGCCCACAAAATAAGCTTTATCGTGAGTAGTAAATCACTCTGATGCATTTTTCACAATCTTTATCAGCATAAGGAATCACCACTTGATACTGAAATCCATATACAAATTAAAATGTATTCCAAAGAAACAGTTAATTATATTCATGCACCAGCTCCAGATGAGGCCAAAGCATCAAAAAGCCCTCTAAAAATGATCAGTACAACACTTTCCCAAAATACATAACCTAGCATTCTTGTGCTTATCTCCAACTTCTTCAAACTGCTTCCTGTACTTTTATTATCCAACAGTTCTGATCCCGCCTTCAACTCATCTGCAAGAGGACATAGTACAGACACGTAGGTAACTTATGATGGCTGTAGTCACTGTTGTGGTAGAAACAAATACGAATATTTGTGGCAGGTCAAGCTGGATGTCTGGCCAAAGTTTTCAGCACAGAGAGCCCTTCACCCATGACAAGACTAACTACCATCTCAGACATCTTCACATACGGGATACAAATGCAGCATCTTTCTACACCACTTTTGGCTCTGTTGCCAAGCTAAGCAGAGTCTTTCACATGTTCAGGTATTTAAAAAAATATTTCTTTAGAGACAGCAGAACATCTGTATGTTCCCACTTAAACTATTTAATTCTGGATTTGGTTTCAGAAAAATAAAACGCTTCTAAGAGAGAATCAGAAAAAAAATGGTTTTCTCAAAGTCCGAATCAGAAACCGGAGGAGAGAAAACAGAAGTTGTCCCCTCACAATCATTATTCTGTTCAATGTACTAAATATCCTCAAATAATTCATTTTTCTCTTTCCAGTAACACCAGAACTGGAAGGGTCAACAGACTAAATTAAAATTGAGCTAAGTCCAATAACTCACTCCTGCCTAAGATAACAAGGACAAAGAGAAGATGGATGCTTTTTCTGAACGGGAATTTCTACAGAAGCAGACCTACTTTTGACTGCCAAATCTTTCCTAGAGACTGGTATCCCAGTCTGACTAAACAAAGGGGTATTCCCCGCTCTTTTTTCACAGATACCCCAGACTCAGTGATTCTCCCCTGCCCATACAGGGTACTCCAACAGACGCAGAGGAAGTGACTAACCTCCTCTGGCCATGGTGGCTGTAGGGACTACACCAACAAGTAGTCAACATTATGAATATTTTGAGGAACAAAAATGGCCACAGCAGAATCACTGATCAGGGGCTAAAGCAAATTTGTAACCTGCTTAAGGAGCAAAGACAGCTTGGAATTTTTTTTTTGGGGGGGGGGGGGCTAGATGGAACAGAGGAACAGGTAAGGTTGTTCCATGGTGAACCTGAAAATGACGCCCGAATTCCATGAAATATTAGCAGCAGTAGTCGGTGAAATAGATTTGTACTAAAAAAGTTTTTCCCACAAAAGTAACACAGTAAAAAACATCTCCCTATTGAAATGGCATCACTTGGAATTGTCCAGTGCTGACATGCAGGAAAAAAAGACCTAAAATACAAGAGAAGAGCAAATTTTAAAAATAGCTCTTCTCCATTAAACTTCTTTTTGCAGGGGGACACCTCCTCCCCTCCCCCCAGCATCCCCATTGTCCCTTCAAACTTATAGACACCAGCTCTGATGGATACCTTGGAGAAGACAATAGTCTAAGAAATGGCATCTTGGACTTGGTGCATGCAAGTCCGACCTTTCAACCATTCTGTCTCCATGCTTCAGAACTTGTTCTAGCGGGTCCTAACATTTTAAATGGTTAGAGTGAAAAGCACTTACCCCATCCCCCAAAAGTAATTTAATACAAGTTTTTGTTAGGAAAAACAGTTTAATTTAGTTTTAACAACTTTTTCCAAAGAGCAAAAAGTCATAATTCACAGCAAAAAGTGATAATGTCATGTATTAAGTCCCTTTAAAACACTATTTCCACCATTTCCTAATATATATATATATATATATATATATATATATATATATATATAGTTATATATATATAGTTATATATTATATATAGTGTATGTATATGTATTTATATATATCTATATAAATATATAGTTATATATAGTGTATATATATATAAATATATATGTATATATATATATATATATATATAAATATATATGTATATATATTGTATATTGTAAATATATATAGTAAATATATATAGTGTGTGTGTATGTATATATATATATATATATATATATATATATATATATATATATATAGATACATATTTATACACACACGCGCGGATATATACACACAGACACGTATGTACACATGTATATGTATGCAAAGTACATAATATATAAACCTCCTATAATAAAAATTTACCATAAAAAAATGTGGAAGTTCTTTTTTTCTCTCTCAAAGGGAACATATCTGCCCAGCAAAATTTAACTTATTTGACATTTACTGGGATAGTCTGACTGGGCACAGGCCCATTTTCAGTACATGCCCAGAGGAGAAGCTGCAATAGATACTAACAGAGAGCAATTAGCAGATGGTCGATCCTTGACAACCTGTAAAAGGAGCATACTTTAGCAGCAGGAAAGCTGAGCAAGTTGATCATGGTTTGGGTGCGTGGGAGGTGCCCTTGAGCTTTAGGAGCTGGCTGACTTGCAACCTCTGGGTACGCTATAACCAGTATAACTAAGACTATTGCACTAATGGCGAATATCTGGTTTATATCAAAGATAGGTTACAAAACAAAGCTGTTTCACAAATTGACACACGTGAAATTAACAACCCCCCCCCCCCAAAAAAAAGCAGATGCCATATTTTATAATTAGGGACATGGTGGGAGAGTACAAACTGTATGCCACGCATGACAGTGTACTTGTCCTTCAGGCTTATGGCGTACAACAGCTCTAGGCATGTAGCAGTACCTGTGCCATGAACACCTGTCTCACCGAGCATGTGCGCGTGCATAGACACACCAGTATAGTATGCTAGTGTTTATGCAAATAATGAGTCGTCATGTAATATTTACTGAAGTTCAACTTAACTTTATAAACAAAATAATTAAACTGTCCTTTGTGGACCATTTCAGCCACAACATGCACCACAGGGACAAGAAAAAATGCAGTTTTTAATTGTAATGCACCATTACTTTCCAGCAACCAACCAGCATGGTCTGGGAGGAAAGCAGAGCACCGAGAAAGCATGATGTGTGCACTCTACTAAACACCTTACTTTTGTACTTCATACACTGCTTCTGAATCTAAAGATTAAAAGGTATAGCACCAGCTATGAGTATCCTAATATGTGGTAAAGCCTTTCATGCTTAACCAGTTAAACTTCCAGTGGAGTGGTAAGAAAAAAGATGCACCCAACGTATTTCTTATTTACTACCACAGAGAAACCAAGTAACGAGTCCTTTACATAAAGAATTATTCTGGCCTTAGTACAGTAGAAACCTGTGACATGCAATCCCTACTCCCAAGTAGGAACAGCATGAAGAAACCAGTAATAAGTAATGTATTTAACCACTAGATGTCACTGCAGAACATAACTGCAAGCAGTCCTGCCTCGATGGAACTGAGCTTGTCTACTTTCACATTTTATTACTCCAGCAATGTGGCCTGGACGTAACTAAACTATAAACTTACACCTCTAACTTTACACTTTTTTCTATTGCTTCAAGCAGCTATGGACCCTTCTTCAGATCTCTGTAAACATACCCCAAGGTTGGAAAATTTACACAAAAAGAGAACACTACTATATAAAAAGACAGATATTAACCTGATCTGTGAGACAGAGCATGGTGGGTAGGCAGCAGGACATGAAGACAAAATTCCCTGTTTGGTCTAACATTGATATAACTACATCCATCTTCATCACCTTTGACAGTCAGACTGCAGGAGTCTCTTCCTACGAGACCACTTTACCAACAACTATAGATCTGAAAAAAACTCAAATCAGAACCACAACAAAGAATGGGCTTAAAAGTACTGTATATGTCAGTTGCTCAGCAGATAGCATGCTCACCTTTGCTACTGGAAGATTAGAAGCTCTGGGTTCTGTTCCTACTACAGGCAGTTAGAAGTTGGATTAATTTTCAAATCGCCAACACTACAGTACAGTATTATTTTTGGGGGTGGGGTTGGAGTTGCTGCACGTAGATGTGCTGTACGTTGGATGACACATTAAACCAAGATCCCACCTGCCTGAGTTGGTAATAGTGCAGAAGGGTGTAAAAGAACCCACAGTACTTATCTAAATGGGTAAGGAAAGTTACCCAAAGCCCTGGCCAGAATTCCCCTATTATGTGTGCGCTCAAGTTCATAGATAACAGAAGTACTACATTTTTGCTTATGGACTCTGTCCCCCTGAGGGAATAGCTTGGCATTCTGTTTGCTACTGCCACTGCCTTCTCACGGTGATCCTAATGGTCCAGTCTAGGTGTGATGATCGCAACCAGAAAACTTTTCTTACTCCATTTCTTAAGGTTCCACTCTACCCAGCAGACAATTCTCACCAGGGCTGTGGTGACTAAGGTACAACACTTCACATCTATTTGTATTCAAACTCAACTGCTCCTTTTCTGCCCACTTACTTAGCCGTTCCAATTCTTTTATTATGACCAACCCTCCCATAGAGATGTTCAGCTTGTACAGCCATACAGAAATATTCAGGTAAGACCCAGTTCCTTCTGCACAAATATCTAAAGCCGCATTATGCAGAAAAAAGTTGTGGAAGTAGCCACATCCCTAGCAGATTAAGCTTTTACATGAGTGGGTTAAGCATTGCCAAAAAAAGAAATGCAACTAGCTAACCCCCTAGAAAAAAAATTAACTTAGTAACTTTTTGTTTAGGTTCCGAGAAAGGCTGGACGATCAACTTTTTTTTCCAAAAGATCTATTTCTGTCCACATAAATTTAAACAATCCATGGATATCTGTACAATGGCAGTGATAATCGTTTCAGTCCATATACTCTGGTTAAACACTGAAAGTTCAGACCAATTCTGGTCAGACTACAATGCAGTTTTTTTGATACACAAAAGATGGATTAACAAGTGACACTCCTTGTGGAAGCAAACTAAGGAGGCTCAGAGAGGGCATGTAGCAATGTTCTTCCACATTAAGCAGAGGTTTTCTTAGGTCATCAGTTAAAAGGATGCAACCAGCTTAAAACGTACAAGTCTTTCAATCATAAAATATTAATGAGGTACTACAGCTCCAATCGAAGATGTTGAAAGGTTCACATGATAATGGTTTTGCAGATGTTGAGAGAACATACAATGTCAAATGGAAATAGTAGCCAAGTGAACATTGACAGAGAAAGAACCTAGAACCAATTAGTCCTGCCAAGTAATTAAGAACACAAGGATAACAGCAGCAGAAGGGTCTAAAAGTGTTTCACGTTGCCTATAAAGAGAAATGTGTCTGTTTATCAAGACGGATCTTTAGTGCAGAAGAATTCTTGAGCTGGTATAATTACTGAAACCATAAGTGAAGCTAAGTACTTTAAACATTCACAGGAAATGGGACAGATTAGTTGTTAAAATGCATAAAGTAGAGCTGAGGTTTACATGGAAGTACAGCAGCACCTGCTGGAGGCTCAGAGGTTTGTGGGGATGGCAGGGGGTGAAAAAAGGAAAGGTATGAGAGCCCAAAAAGGGATTATGAAAATTGCTTCTGTTTTTTTCCCTCTCTCTCTATGAACCTCACCACAGGGAGTTTATTTTTTGGGGGATGCATAAAGCAGACTATATGGCCAGAGGTAGGATAAAGCAACCTTAGCTTAATCAATGGACATGGGGTCAGCACAAAATAACTTCTGCCTTTGTTAATGGTCACAAAAACAAGACATGGCAGACTGGATACTCCCAAGGAGGAAAAGATCCTGGAGTGCCCATTCATGTGATGTTAAGCAGCAGTGGCTCAACAGACAGGTTAAAACATCTGCTGTTCCCAGAATGTGAATTGCTACCAGTAAGTACGGACCATATGGCTTAGTGCACACTTTCATGACCTCAGAACAGAGTAAGAAATTATCGCATTCTGCTTGCTAAATGTACACAACTCACTGAGTGACACAGTTTTGCAATATCACAAGGTAGTTCTTATATCCAGAAAAGAGGCGTCTACAAGAAATTCCTCAGGCAACTAAATTTGTTAAATTGTCTGTACACCGAAGTGTACTCTCACAAGCCCCAGGGCTCACAAGTGTTACTGTTTGAAAGATGGCTGCACACTTCACACATTAATTTCAGCTTTCTCAATGTGAAAAAACAGAAATAGAGATAGGAGCCAGTAACTCTGCCAGATTTAGTAAATTTGGTTACTGGCTAGAAGACAGCAATGAAGAAACTTAGTCTGAAAGAAAATCAACTACAAAGGTTGAAGAGAAAACACTGACTGGGAAGAATCCTGCAGCTGTTCAGCAAAATGCAGTTCAAGCTCCAGCATTGCTGCAAAACATGACATAAATCAAATGCACTCAGAGCTAATTAAACAAAACACTGAATGAATATATCAAATCAATAAAAGCTGGAAAAAAAATGGAAGAAGCTTTACACAGCTATTCAGATGAACTGATAAAACTGCAAAAATCAAAGACTGAAATGAAGAAAAAGCTCGCTATGTATGAGGCTGCTCAGGAAGAGCCATTTCAAAAACAGGTCAACAGAGGACAGAGCATGCAGGAAAAATTAGATTTTCTGCTGTACCAGAGAAACTGGAAGGAAAAGACTACCAATTTTATGAAAGCACAAATACGAAGCTGAACTGGTATTTCACAGCAAGATTTGTTAACTGAAAGGACACAGATGGTATTGCTCCAAACCTGGCCATGAGAAAGCAGCCAAGACCTGTACCAGTAAAGATGCAAATCAAACTAGCAGGAAGAGTTGGTCCTGACAAAATTGTGGCAGAAGGTAAAAGGAAAAAAGAAAACTGGAGACAGTACAGTATTTGTGGAAATTTATTATTCGCTGTACACCAGGCAGAAGCAAAGCAAAATTATACCAGCAATCACAGAATTTTGAGAGGCAGGTCTGAGATTCAAGCAGTTGTATCTAGCTATCTTCAGAATATTTTTCCAGGTGGATCAAAGTCACTTTTTATGCAGCACAGGCTAAGGAGGAAATACAAACGTTTGTCCAAAAAAGTAAGCCAGCAAACAGAAGGGGACTTTCCCCATTCTTCTGCTAATAAAGCTCACTGTAAAAGGTTTCACTGGCAAAGTCCACCCTATGTCCCTACGGAAAATGCTCGAGGGGGGAACAAAAGTGGATTAGAGGGGAATTCCTCCGACTTTAACAGAGTCTAGGGTTGGGAGATGGAGTCAAATGGGAAGATCGACAACACCAAAATCAGTGAATAAATGTGAGATTATAAAGCATCAATCACATCTGTGAAGTTTGGCTTTGCAAGAAAAACTGAAGAGATTGGACTTTTGCTGACCTTGTTTAAAGTTGTTGGTTATATGCTTTTTAGTCCCCCACTTCATATCTCTAAGGATTGGAAGGACACTGAGGGGAAAATGGGGGTAACCAGGTAAAAATGTTTGTTCTCAACAGTATCTGTATACAAAAACAGGGCAGAAGAGTGATTGTGGGTGCCATGGAAACTACAACCCGCAGAACTGTCTCCGCTGAAAGGAAAATGAGCCTGGAGAATGTACAAAACATTAAGTCTTAAATTGTGTACCCTTTCCAGGGTGAGGTAAACTCCATTTGTATGGTGGCCAACCGAGCTCCTATAAAGTCTAGGGTCTGGACTGGAGTCAGTGACTATTTGAGGTTTATAGTAATGCCCAGAATGTTCGTTAATACTAGGAAATAATCCCTGGCTTGGCACAGCAGATGCTCAGTGGAAGCAGCAAGGAGCCAATCGTCCAGTTAAGGAAAGACCTGAATTCCCTGAAGCTTCAGGTGAGTGGCTACTACCACCATCACTTTAGTCAACACCCTGGGGGCTGTGGCAAGACCAAAGGGGAGGGCCCTGCACTGATAAGTAGCCCCCAGCCGGAAGTGGAGAAACCTGCGGGAGCACCTGTTCATTCTGATACGATAGTATACGTCCTGGAGGTCACTCTAGCACATCCAATCCTTTTCTTGCACGTAGGGCAGGGTGGACTGAAGGGTGACCATCCGAAATTTTTCCTTGACTACACACAAGTTCAAAGTGGAAAGATCCAGAATGGGCCTTGGTTCCTCTGTCTTTAGCACTAAAAAGAACCTAGAGTAAAATGCCCAATCTGGATTGGTTTGGGGACTGTTTGGATGACTCATTTTCTTAGCAGCTTGTCTATTTCCAGTCCTGCTACCTCACTTTGTGAGGGCGGAACGTCTGGGAGGTGTTTTCGTGGGAGGGGTGGCTCTACGAATGGGATGCAATAACCTCTGGATATGATTTGCAACACCCAATGGTATGTAGCTACGAACTCCCACTCCGTTGTGTGTAGAAAGAGAAGACTCCCAACTGCCTCCAGAGACTAGCAGTCCGGCAGCCCCTCAGGGCTGCTGTGCAGGCTTGTCCAACAATGGTTCTTGAGACCAGAAATTTCTCAGACCCCCTCTGTCTCTGGGTTGGCATCTATCATGACCCCCTATGCCTCTGGGGGAAGATGAGCAGTGTGTCCCATGAGAACAGATTTTCGGAACCATATCTTCTTTGCCCCTCGCTTATTCCTAGAGAAGGATCTTTGGGGGGGGGGGGGAGTGGATCCCGACAGCGTCTTCCTGTCCTTCTCATGCTGGACCAGTGTTTCACACACAGACTTCCCAAACAGGGAAGAACCATCATAGGGGGCATTAGCAAAGGAAGCCTTGAAGTGTTCGGAGAATTGACACAGCCGGAGCCAGGAGTGATGCCTCATGGCAACACTAGACCCAGCCACCCTAGCAGCTCCCTCCGTAGCATGGGAAAGGAGGCGCATGGACGTACTGACTACTGCCTTTAGAGTGGCCATTCATGTGGAGAACATCATCTTGCCCTCTGCCGATGTGGACTCCAGGGGTGACTCAGTGACTTCATTAACCAGGTCAAGCTGCAGTCGGATGAAATGGGCCATGTAGTTCAGCACCCTTACGGTAAAGGTTACAAAAGCATACACCCACTTCCCCAAATGGTCCATAGTCCTCAACTCCAGGTCAGGAGGCTGGACCATACAGGTCCTCCTGTGCAAGCTCTTTCTTTGTGGTGGCTGCCACCATTACACCTTCTACTGGGGCCCCTTACTCCAACCTGTCCTGTCTGGTGGGGGACAGAGTATTTTATCTGGATGCTTGGGAATAGGCTCCATGGTGTTCAGTTCCTTCCATGCCAGATATGTTATCAGATCCACGAGTGGGTCTGCTGGAGGGGACACCCAGGAGGTAGATGGGACCGTGCCAAATGCCTCCAGGAACACTGACTCATCCGGGGTTGGTTTTTGGGCGGACAACACCCCCTTTGGTGAAGGCGTTCCATGACGTCTCCAAAGGAGACTTCTTGGGGGTGACCTGGGGGAACCTTCCCCCTCCTCCAAGTCTGTGTCATCTATGATGGACTCTGGAGAGGAGTCCAGATGCCTCCTTTTGAACATCCACTTGCAAGGAGCCTCCTCTGTGGGACTCTCTGTGGGGGACTTGCAAACATCTTGCTGCTCTTGAATGGGAGCTCCCTGAGGCACAGCGAGCAATGGCTGTCCCTGAGAGAACAGGAAAGACGGGGCCAAACCCAGAGCCGAGGGACTCTGGGCGGAGTCCGAAGACGAGATTGTCAGGGGTCTCAATGTACTCGAGAGATACCGCTCCACCAAGTCAAAAGCTGAGGGGTAGCGCACTTCCTGGGAAACAAGCAAGGGAGCACCTCCCCTCAGATCCAACGAGGGAGTCGGAGAAGAGACTGCAGGAGCTGAGATACCGAGGAGAATACTGCACTCCAAAAGGCTCAGAGTCGACAGTGCCCCCTCTGATCTGGTGCCCAGATTACGGCTCCAAGAGCTCGGATTTGACCCAGTCGGCTTAGACACACTCAAGGCAATGGCCAATCCCCCTGACTCCGAAGACCCTCAGATCCAAAGACTCCAAAACCAACTGTTGGATTGTAGTAGTAGCTATGGGGGTGGACAAGGGCTGCGAGTGCTCCGGAGGGAGAGGGGGCTGGCTAGACTCCCATCTGGAGCTGGGTGCGGATGAACTTCCACATCATCCTGTCCATCTCAGCCTAAGACTATAGGTCAACCTAGACAAAGCCACAGACACTGGCCAGGAGTGCAGATGAGGGGAACTGGGCCTAGGAGGGGTCTTGGATTTAGCAGGAGGCCCCGCCTGACCACTTCCTAGATTTTTCCTATCTTTGCTTTTCGCCTTCCCCAGACCTCATGGCGGGAGGTTGAGTCCCAGAGGCTTGGGGAGGAAGTAGAAGCAGCCGAAGTAGAGGCCACCGATGCAGTGACTGGGACAGCTGTTCCTGTAGAAGGGAGCAAATTTTTCATAATCGGCTTAGCCCTCCTGTCCTTAAGGGCCCGCGGGTTGAAACCCATGCAAATAGGACAGGAGGTAAGCAAATGGACCGCAACCAAACACACTATGCACAGAGTGTTGTCCATTGGCTGGGGAGAGCTTATGGCCACACTCTGTGCATTTCCTAAATACTGGCTTGGGGGTCTCAGCCATAATGAGGATATCACTCCAAGCAGCCTGCAGACACTCACAAAAGGAGAGAGCGGGGGAGGCCAAGGGAACCTATACCAACTACAAACTACTTATATTACCCCCTCTCCCCCCGTGATGGACAAACGTGGTAGGGGAGGTGAAAAGAGGATGGGAAAAAAATTTAGCCTAAACTGCCACAAAAAAGTCATTTACCCAAAATACAGCCTGGAGATCTGCAACCACGGTGCGTAACTTTTCAGTGGCAAACAAGATCTGAGGGAAGGAAGAAGACAGGGCAGCATTTTGGGTAAGGGGAGGAGCTTGGATTTCGGATCAGATAATAGTGATGCAGCTGTTTCAGATCCTAACACCCACTGGTAGAAGACCAAATGAAGTCAAGCTTCAGATCTGTAGTTTCTGGTTGCTACTATTAAAAACAGACCTGACTAATACTGTACCCTATACTATTTGTTTGGTTTGACTTGTTCTCAGGTTGGAGAGAGAGGGAATTTATTCCTATCTTCCTTTTTAAAACTCAAACTCTAAAAATGTAAGGTATGTTTCTGTGAGGGGAAAACAAAGTGCAAGACATGAAACCTGTACTGTATTTCTTTGATTTTTTTTTACCAGATGCTTGAGTGCGTTGGTTGCTTGAGTTCTAGTTAACTGCGAGTTTACTGTATTGTAAAAGGAGGGAAAGCATTCTGAAAAAAACACGGATGGTAACACTTAGACAGTAAAAAAATGTAAGTGGTATCTTTAGGAAAGGGTAGGAGGAAATTACATTGAAAAATGGAAATCGTGGGAACAATAAATGCAGAATAATGTTTTGGAGGAGGAGTGCGGTTTAAGGAAAGATGGGGATTAATCAAATTATATAATGAACTGTAATATATAAAAGAATATATGTGATGTTTAATGTTTCAACTCGGATATGTTAATATGGTTTGTTTTCGTTCATATAAATGTAAGTTTGCCTATGTCTTGCGTGATAATTCAATGTTGTCTCTTTTGGCTTTTCCCGGTTAGGGGTCGCCACAGCGGAACTCTGATCCGCTAATGACTGGCAGTAGATTTTTACATGCTGAGTTGCCGGCACTGACGCACAACTTTCAACGAAGGCACACCCATTCTGTGTTAAAAGAACAATGTGATCATACAACTTCTGTGGCAAGAAGGACGAAGATGGAGACCCTTACACCAATATCCTTGTGCCCAAGTGGGAGGGCACTGCTTTGGTTAGGCTGACATTCAGGATATGTGCTGGAAGGACATCCTACCAGGACAAGGCCTTGCTCCCTCTACTACACATCTCTAAACAGGGTCAAAAATGGCCTATCTATAGTAAATTAGGAAAAGGAAGAACTACTGAATCTGTTACTAGTGCCAAAACCTTACAGGGAATTAGAGGAGCAGTAAGCTTCACTGTTGCCACACAGCAAGAGGCTCTCTAGTTTGGTTCTTGTCTATGGTATTTTTTGTCTGGATTCTGTGTATTCTGTGTATTTGGATGGGTTCTCTGGGTATTCCGGTGTCTTTGCACAGGATTCCAAAAACATACAATAAACAGATTAACAACTTGCAAACCGTCTGCACAGGGGGGTATGTGTGTGCATGATACAGAAGACAAGTCTGGCAATCTGCCCCCCCCCCACCCCCCCACCAAATAAACTCCACTGACAGTAGTTGTTCAAATGGGGTCACTTCAAGAGTCAGCTGTGACTTGAAAGAGTGGATGGAATGAAGCTAGCACTAGCTGCAGATCAAGTCGTCACCTGGGGATGGACAAAAAGACACAAGTGCATTTAGTCAGATTGAACTGGCTAAGCATAGTGAAAACTTGTATGTTTCTTACCTGGAATGCCAGAAAACTGCACCTGATCCTGGATATAAAAATCCCTAGAGCCAATGGCATATCACAATGTACTGCCATGGACACTGGGGGGGGAAGGCAACTAGAATGGAAATCCTTTTGAAAGATTTGCTTCCCACAAAATCATGCAATGGGTATCAAGTATGTGCTAGTCATAGCAGAATATGGAGTTACATTTCCGGAAGCTGCGTCACTAACCAAAGTTAATGGTAAGGCTAATGTTGTGGAACTACAACTATTCTCCAAACTGGATACCACCAGAGAAACACTTGACATAAGGGAGTGCTTTATCAGCAAGCATGCCCTCTAGTTATGTCCTTGCTTTAATGTCAAACAGTAAAAGACCTCATCAGGCTACCAATGGTAGTAGGAAAACAGTCTTCCCATGAGAGGTATTTCAGTTCTGCTGAAGCAGCAGGTTCGAAGGGTGGTAAGGTTAGTTTTTCCAAAACATAATTCAGTTCCCAGCCTGGCGTGGTTGGTCTTCTGGAAGGTCTGATAAGAAGCCCCTCTGAGGAATTGTTTAATCAAAGGAAGTGAGAGCAGGGGCTGGTCTGAACTGCCCCCCTTTGGAATGTCTCCAGGAGCAGAATATTTTCCATTTCCCTGCGTAACATTTTCTGGTGCTGGGCCTTCTGGCCTCTGTGATAATATCTAGGACCTGTTTGCTTAACAGGGGCCCCTTGTTTGCTTTTAGAGTATTAGCCATGCTGACAGTTTGAGAGTCTGCAAGTCTGGGTGTAGCATTCCCTCCCCCCACCTGAGTCAAGTGGTCTGAGATCAGGGGAAGATGCCTGGGAGGCTGTGATGTCAGACTGCACAGCAAGGGGTACCAATGCTGTCTGGGCCAGTCTGGAGCAATGAGGATGGCCTTTGGTCTCCACACCCTTATCTTGATCAGTACCTTGGGAATAAGAGGTAGAGGAGTAAATGCATACACAAAAAGGGAGTTCCAGGGGAAGGTCAAGGCAGCTGCCTTCCACGCTAAGTGGTGATGCTCCCTGGTACAGAAGTTCTTTAGCTAGTGGGTGAGGTGCGAAGCAAAGAGATCCACCTATGGTGTTCTCACTCCTGAGTGAATTGCAAAAAGATTTTTCTGTGGAGCTGCCACCTGTGGTGGTCCAGTAAGTTTCTGCTTAAGTGGCCTGCCAGGGTGTTCTTGATCCCTGGTAGCTATTAGGTGAAATCCCATGGAGGAGGCTGCCAACCAGAGGTTCATGGCTAGCCTGCACAGAGGGTAAGATTGGGTCTCTGCCTGTTGATGTACCACATTACTGTGGTGTTGTCTGTTTTGATAAGAGAACCCCTGGCCTGAGATGGGGTTTGAAGGATGTCAGAGTCTTTTGTACCGCCATCATTTAATTCTGGTTGATGTGCAAGGGAAGGTGCTGGGCATCCCAAAGACCTTGGGTGCACCTGCCTGCTAGGCGAGTGTCCCAAGCAATGTCTGAGGTGTCAGTGGTGACTGTCTGCCCAGTAGGGCGGAGGATGAAGGGAAGACCATTGCTCGTGGCACAGGCCCCTGCCCATCACAGAAACTCAGCCCTTATACAGGGGATCAGAGGGAGAGATGTCTCTAGAGGCTGAGTGCAGACACCAAAGGTTCTTTAGATACTACTGAAGTTTTCCCATGTAAAGCCTGGCTAGAGGAATTAGAAGGATGCAAGATTCCATGTACCCCAAGGCTTGCAGGAACCTCCTCACCGTGATGCGACTTCGGGAAGCCAGCTGGGTAAAGTACAGGCAGGAAGCTCTGCTTTTCTGGGGATAGGAAGACCATTTGGGATGCTGTACCCCAGCAGTGCTCCCAAAAAAATGATCCTCCTGGAGGGTGTTTGCTTTGATTTCTTTTCACTGATGGTGAACCCTAAGGAAGGTAGGAGGGTTTTGACAAAGAGGAGGTCCTGCAGCAACTTTTCTTTGCACTCTGCCTGAATGAGGCAGTCGTCCAGATAAGGGTAAATCTGTATATTTCTCCATCTGCAAAATGCTATGTCCAGGGCTAAGCATTTGGTGAATACCCTGGGAGCAGTAGATAAGCCAAAGGGTAGCACAGAGAACTGAAAGTGTTGCGAGCCTGCTCTGAAGTGCAGGAATTTCTTGCAGGATTCCCTTATGGGGATGTGGAAGTAGGCATCTTTTAGGTCTAGGGTCACTAACCAAGCATTTTTTGTCAGCATAAGCAGCAGCAGCTGCTGCAGAGTCAGCATTCTGAATTTGGGGACCACCAGGAAGGTGTTCAGAATAGATAGATCCAGGATGGGGTGCCAAGTGCCCTCTTTTATGGGAACAAGAATAGTGTGGAATAAAAACCTTTGCCGGTTGGAATAAAAACCTTTGCCGGTTTGATCTGTGGGAACAGGTTCTACTGCCCCCTGGGATACAAGAGAGTAGACTTTTTTCAATGCCTCTGTCCACTGATCTGGAGGCAAGTCTGGGTACCCTCTTGGAATTGGGAGTTCGTTGAAAGAATTTGTATCCCCGAACAATGATCTTTAAACCCATTCTTCCTTTGTTAAAAAGGCCAATTTTCTTTGCAGAGGGAGAGCCTTCCTCCTAGCTTTTGGCGAGTGAAAGAAGGGCAGACGGGGGGAGTTGAGAGTTTTTGCCATATAAGGATTGCTTAGAACTCCCTGCCTTTGGGGCAGAAGTGTTCCACTGTTTGGTTCTCTGCTGTCCCTGGGATAGGGGGCTGGGTCGTCTGTCTGTGGGGCTTACCTTGGCATCTGTTAGGTGCAGGAAATGACCGGTGCTTAGAGGGAAAATTCCTGTTGAACCTGAAAGAAATCTGTTTGCATAGATTTTGCTTTGTCTCCCATCTTTTTAAGCACCTCTTCTGCTTTTACTCCAAACAAGCAGTCCTTATCAAAGGATGCAACAATTATTTTAGACTTGAAATGATCAGGGAGAGGTTGTTCCTTCAACCATGCAGGTCTCCTAATGACAGATCCTGACACTGCTGCCCTGCTTGAGGCTTCTAGGGCATCATATCCACAGTGCAATGAGTGTTTGGCCACTTGACAAGTAGAGTGCAGTAAATCTGCCAAGTCTTTCGAATTGGCAGCCAGGAAAGGTAGAAAACTTTTGCTTTAATAGTTCCAAAGTGTGCTGATATTTTAACATATGGAACTGACAGTTGTGCGCTCGGATAGCCAAGGTTGCAGGTGTATACTTTTTTACCCCATCTGTCCAGGGCTCTGGAATCCCTGTAAGAAGGAATAGGATTCTTTGCAGAACTAGCTTTAGGTCCCTGTGTAATGACCACCGGGTCTGCAGCAGGACTTCTGCACAGGTATTTGTGTTAATCCGGTACTCTAATACCGGTCAGGTTTAATGGGAGCAGGAGGGAGGGTGTCAGGGGCTAAGCTGGATTCAAAGAAAACATCATCCACCACCTCTAAGATAGGGGGGATGGCCAGGGGTCTGTGCTGGGGCAGGTCTAGAAACTCTCAGTCTTTTCTTAGGACTGAGGGAAGTCCTGGGATTCCCAGTGGAAATGTTCCCTGAGGGTGTGAAGGGTCTCCCCAAAGGAAAGGTCTTCTGGTGGGGAGGCAGTAGGAATGGATTCCTCTGCATCTGAATCCTCATAAGCAGTCAGAGGTTGTTGTTCCTCTTCAAAATCTGAATAATCAGATTCCTCAGAATCCTACTCTTTTATTTCAGGAGAAGGGTGTCTTTTCCTTTAAGTTGTGGCCTGACTACACCTGATAAGGGAGATAAGATCCTCCTCCATCTTAAGCATCTGGGCTTGGGGTGCTGGAGCAGGAGTAAGATGGTGGAGAAAGGTAGATTTTCTAGGAGTGGCCTGGCTTCTAGGCCTAAGAGTATGCATCGGTCTGAGACACTGTAGTCGGATGAACACGTTTTTTTGTCTAGAATCGGTAGTGCGAAAGGCCTCCTCGGAAGCCGGTGCCTACGTCGCAGCTCTGGACTTAACAGAGGCAGAGACAACCAAAGGCTCTGAAGACTAAGATTTCTGCGGCATATCGGACTCTGAAAGGTTCTCGGTAGAGGCCTGTGTAGATATTGTATCAGGCATCAGGGGCTGTGAAAGCACTTCACTGAATTCTGGAGAACTGATGATCTGCTTAGCTGTAGCATCGTCAGAAGGCTTAGCCTTGTGTGGTCTGTCTCTATCTTTATCTCTAGGTTTTTACGGAATGTCTAGAGTGTTGGCTGACTGACGCCATTTTGGAATGCGAAGATGGAAGGTGAAAATACCAGTCTACAATAAGAGCTCTACGCTGAATGGTTCTCACGTTAAAGGGGGCATAGAACTAGCAACGGGATGTTGTGGTCTGAGCCTACACAAGTGATGCAGTATGAATGGAAGTCGGTGTGGGATCTGCTTTCCACAGGTGAGACAATTGATAACTTTTTCGGACATCGGTTAATGTAAGAAAAAAGGATCCCCAATGGGGTACTTAGCTTTAGACGTTTTGTCAGCTGTAATACAAACTCTGGTAAGCGACCGATGGGCACACTTGTGAACTGCTTCTGCTACAGGCTCCATAGCAAGAAAGACTGATGTAATGGCGTCGGCGGCCTTGCTTTACAGAACTATCTGACGTCAGTCACAAGCGACAGCAGCAGACACAGAAAAACACTGACTCTGGTATTTGGGCAGGCCGAAAGCTACCACAGCAGGGATAACTCACAGGTGATGACTGCAACAGTGAAACAAAGAACATTCATGGATTACTACTGTAGGCAGTGTTCTGTCAATATTCTCATGTCCTGAATACTGAAATTGCAAATGGAAAGGGAAATTTATCCCTGAACATGGAAGTGTCTGCTACCTTTAGCACTAACAGAAAGTAGGGAGATCGCCGTTTATTACAATCACCATCTAAGCAACTATTGTTTGCTTCCATTTTAAGGTAACAGGTCATGTATTAGTTACCTTAATGTGCAAGAAAAACAAGACTACATACTAAGGAAAACACAAGCATGCTGTCTTACTTCAAGGGTCATTCTGAAGTTAAATTTAATTGTGTTATTTACAGAAATTACTTCATCAGTATACCACTTAACCCTGAACTGCTCTGTGGGTGGGACAAAGTTCAACTGCAGGTATTATGATTTTTCAAACTTAAAAGTGAATTAAGGGCACTTACAACTGGTGCTAAACCAAGTACGCATCCAATGTACAAGGGTTAAGGGGCAGCAAAAATGGTGAAAGGCTAATGGTTTCTGCTGAAAGTGGGCTGCAGAGTGTTGTGGAACAAAACTTCAGAACTTAATCTTATATTAAAGATAAGGAAGGACAAAGAGAAAATATATAGCAGGAAGACAAGATCACCTTGCATAATTTATTAAGAGACAAGAACACATTAAAATAAAAAAAATGGTGGTTGAATTAGTAGAGGAATCAGATCAAGGACAGCCAAGTGATTCTGTACACCAAGCACAGTCTTTGCAGACGATACTTAAAGTGCAAAGTTTTTTTTTACCATTTCCTTTTGTTATAAATGATGTCATCAACTTGTAAAGTGGACTTTCTTATTCTAAGATGTGTTATTTTTAGTTACTTCAGTGGACCTTTACTAAGTCTAATATACTGGGGTTTCTGTCTACTGTATGCTTAGCAACTAACGGATTACTTCCTGCTTCCATGTCATTCAGCCCCACCTTCCGATGACATAACAGAGGGGGAAGCCGCAGTTCTGTAGTGGGACTGGTGGATTTTCTGTAGTCTGCTGCAGATTTTATGCACGCAATAATGCTCAACAGGGTGTGTGCTTCTGTGCAAATAACACACGCCAGAAGTATTCGGAGGCTCAATGACAAACGAAGAAAACCTCTAAACCCACAGAAGAGCATTATTTACACACTAACTCACACCCTTGGCAGGCATTATTTTGCACAAAGAATGGGCTGTCTGTATTTTTTTTTTTTTTAATTACTAATTATTTTTTACATATTTTTTTTTATGTAAAGTAGTTCCTCTGCCTAATTTTTCAAACTTGCAGGAGTATATGTAAATGGTATTGAGAGGAAATATTTTACATGCAAAATAGAAGATTTAAAAAAAAGGTGTAGATATTTACCTCTTTTTGGTTCCTTGCTCAAAATTTTTGTTTGTTGGCAACCACCTGTGACTGAAGTCACTAAATAATACACATTTGTGTTTCAGACTTTCCTTCAAAAAATACATGGCATAACAAATCCTGCTATTCTAGAAATTTTTTAATTTTGTAACAGCAATGTTTAAAAATATGCTCCTACTTTTTGAGCCTTTGTTCCCCCCACCCTTCATTTTACGCTTTACCCAAATTTTAAGAGGTTGATAAGAGGTACATAACTCTTAAATGTTGCTGCAACGGCTTGATCAATTTCACACTCAAACACACTTCCACGTTCATGCACGTAAGCACACACACACAGACACACACACACTTATTTTCTTAGTTTTTTTTTTAATGTTTCTTTTAATTTTACACTCGCTAAACAGCAAAAGCTCTACTCATAGTATAAAATAATGGCTAATATAAACCCAATTCAAGTGAGAACAGCACAAGAAGAAACAAAAGCATGCTCCCTTTTGGCAGGCAGGTGTTATTTTCCACAGTGCCTTAAGTTATGTATACTTCCTTCCACCATTCTGTTTACTCAGGAGAAAAAAAAATAATGGACAGTACCCTCTCCCATGAAATTTGGGAATGGCAACCCTCATGCCTTTGCTGGCTTAGAATAAGGGTATCATCTTCCATTTTCACAAGCAGCACTAGGAGTCTTCCCTGCACAGGATGGCAGCATGACAAAATGTAGGTCTGAAGGTCAGCAGATGTACTCAGTTTTTACTGCTTCAAAACTGCCCGGTGCAGATGCAATTGTTAAGAAATTCAAAATTCAGCCACTCACACCTGACCTTATGGCAAAGAAGAATGATGTCTCTACTATGGCCCAAGTGATCTATGTTGTATGAGCAGCACAGGTGTCAGACATTGGACAAGGGAAGATGATCTTGAGCAGTCTCTGTCAGCTCACTCACCCTGGGTGTAGGGAGGCTGCTAGATGCATGGCATTAGTGACACTTAGTGGTGAGGCTGGGTGTACTGTTTGGCTGAAGAGATCAAGTTGGTTCACTATCAGACAGGTACCTCCCTGCTGAGCTGCAGAAATAGGTGTACATGTGGCAGCATGAATGCTTTATCTTCCAAACAGGTACCTATGCAGAATCCATGAACAAACTAAGGAAGGTAAGCGTTGGCTGCTTCACAGAACTTGTAACTGGTCTACTGCCCCCGACCAAACTCTTGCCCACTGGGGGAAATGAATGGGTTGTTAAAGTTTTAGACTCCGGAATGAATGGCTGCAGTGCTCTCACACAGCTCAGGGATGCCCAGCTCCTACTTAAATAAGCCAACTGGCTGTAGGAAGTTGAACAATTAGGTAGGCGTCCTGTAGAGGTGGGGAAGAGGAGGAAAGAAAATTAATTTTCCTATCTTGTTTATCTACTCGGGATTATGAGAGGTTATGGCCTATCCATGTAAATAATGAGCAAAAGTCTGTCCTGAATGGCATGCCATTGAGCCAAAAGACATGGACACAGAACCCTACAAGCACTTTAGGCCCTAAGAGGTCACACAAGCCATGAGCTGAATCAGAAAGCCAAGTGCTGTGGTGCAGTAATACAAAGCTACTTGTCCTGTAGTCAAAATGAATATACTAAATGCAAAACTAATTGTGCCAGAGTACATAAACAGATAGTGAACAATGGGTACAGAATTACTAGTGTGTATTAATGACAAAACATGCCTCCACAATTGTTTACACAAAGTTTCAAACACCCTATTGCTGGTAATCCCCTAAAAAGTCCTAACAGATATGCAGAAGTATACAGAGTACCTGTATAAAATTATTTTCTGAAATTTTTATACGGGGAATTTCCTGCATTAATTATAGAGCTTCAGTAATAACTTAGGTGCATATTTTAATAAGATGTACAACAGTTACTGCTGAAACCATCAATTCGACTATTCTACGTTCTAAGTACAAATTAAACTGTTATCCAACATTTTTATGACAAAGTACACAAAAACATTTATAGTATTTCTACCTACTCTCATTTGCAAACTTATTTTCTGAAATTCATACACTAAGTCAGTACATTTTACAAAGAAAATAAAAAGGCGCTCACATACATTTTTATGCAAGCTTCTACTTTTCATGAACTTAAAATTCCCTTCAGTACAGAAATTGTTTCTCGAAAATATACAAGCCTGTACAGGTTCATAGGTAGTCACTAGGCATGCAGTCCAGGAGACCAGAGGAATTTAGTCCAAATACATAAGCTGTCCTACAACACTTAAGTGACTTCCTCAGAGTCGCATCACAGGCAAATGGAGGCTATGGGAGTTGAATTCTGGACTACAGGAAGGAGCTTACTAACAGCTCATAGACTTACTCCTCTGGGCTAACTGCAAGATAAATGGTCTGAGTACTGTAGTCAGATGAAATACACACCAGAAATAATGAAATGACCATTAACAGCAGCAGCAATGCAAGTGTGGGCATTATGACATTTACTAAACTAAAACAAATGGTTGGTCTGTCATTTTATAGTTTCCCAGACGTAGATAGCCATGACGTTCTACTGGAAAATCCTAAGGAGTTATCACAAGCAGTTGGAAATGCTGTGGTGTGCATCTGATAAATTTTTTCATGCTCCACCCTTCAACTATTTATAACTGCAGTTTTATTACAGCAATTACAAAACCGCTAATAAATTCACTCTAATTGCAAAGTGGAGGCTGTCTCAAGAGAAAAGACAACTGACAGACAAATCATAAAAAGCTAGCATATTTATAATAAATCATCAACCGATGCTAGATTTTAAGCAGTCTGTAAACATATGTTTTGAAATTAAACCAAAGAACAGTACCTACAAACCTAGCACTGGATCAGTACAAATATAAAAAAATTCTGCAAACAATGTTAACTGCTCTTACCTGCCAATTTTTAGTTCACAGAAAAACGCGCACACTGCACACCATACAAACATCCTAGGATTTAAATTTTAAAGGAACAGCAGCCACAAAAGTGTCGCAACTAGTCACGTCATAAGAAAACCAATTGTTTGAAATTATTGCATCCAAGGAAAAATATCATACTCAGTGGAATAAAACCAGTAAATAGTGTAATAGGTCACATCAATGCACAACGTTTACAAATTTCTGGTAACTGACAGTGTTTCAAACATCCCCTAGGAAAGCAGGAAGCAATGCAGGTCGCACAGCTTCTGTGTAAAGTGCTAATTATGTTTCACATAAAAAGTATATTTACCACAATAAACAATCTGCAAAAGTTTGCAATATTCAATGAC
This sequence comes from Protopterus annectens, assembly GCF_019279795.1. Classification (NCBI taxonomy): domain Eukaryota; kingdom Metazoa; phylum Chordata; order Ceratodontiformes; family Protopteridae; genus Protopterus; species Protopterus annectens. The sequence goes on from NC_056747.1 coordinate 138,772,793, forward strand.
AACTAGTACTTGTGCTGCAGGTATTAGGATCACCTGTCCAATAACTTTTCCATGCTACTCAACCTCCAACCTCCCTCTCATGCAGTGCTCAACCCCCTCAATTTCTGGAGTAAGTGTCAAGAGCTGAGAAAGGAAACATGAGAGAAGCAGCAGCAGTTAAGACGCAAGTTGATAGTAAAAACAAAAATGGCCAGTATTCTTAAAGCTTTCTCATTTTTAGGTACATAATTTTCCTATCAAAGAGGATAGCCAATGTTGGTAACCACGAGGACACTCCCTGGGTAATGTGCCTACTAGGTGGTTAATCATGGGAACACAGCACCCATACCCCCATGCCATGGCTGCTGCCCTGAAAGAAGATCCATAAATTACATCAGCTTAAAAGTGCCCTGGGACAATCTTCACTTCAGACCAAACTGCTCATGCAAGTTTATCACTAAATGTGGCATTTTAGAAAAAGGCAACAAAATTAACCACTGCTCTACAAGACTATCCCTAAGAAGGATATTAAGAAGGTCAGAACGAACTTCATGATGATAATCAAAAGCAATGCAACTTGACAGCAATCAGGAAAGAGTTTACTTGGGAACTTTCTTGCCCACTTTGGACTTGGCAAATGAGACAGTTAATCTTTTCTAGATGATTTGGCTCTGTCTACATAAAACCTAAGCTGCATGTGGGCAACCACAGAATGAATGCAATATTTCCTGCATATTGAGTACCCTGGGGAGAAGAGACAAGAAAACTGATCGATTTAGATTAGACATTATGTGGCTACTTATGGAAAGCCTAGTAAGGAAAGTTTTATGTACACTGAATGATTGCAATATTGTATTTTGCAGTATTGTTTACATATTAATACTGGCTTCTTTCAGAGTTTCAGTATTTCTTGCACAGAGTTGCACTTTACACCTTGTATGTATATTTGCTTTTTTGTCTTATTCTTAATAGTTGTATATATGTCACTTGTGTAATTCATACTTGGAGAGTCGCTGAAACCAGAGTCAAATTCCTTGTACGCGTGCACACTTGGTCAATAAATGTGATCGTGATTCTGATTCTCCTAGAGTATTTTAACAAGAACAGCAGCTACTAGAGTGCGTCTTCCAGGATAATTATTTCATGCCATTAAAGGCAATAGGCTGGAATGGAGGAACAGTAAGCATTTTGAAACTAAAACAGAGGTTTCATGGAACGTACTGGATCTCTAAGAGGCTGTACATGAAAAGTTCCTCAAAGAAAGCTTTTACAGACATTTAAAAGAGGCTAGAGAGAATACCTACCTAAGCAAAAACTGGAAATGACAAACTGAAATCTGATGAAGGAATAACTTAATCAAGGATGAGAGAGTTCAGAGATATAATGGAGAGCTAAGAGTAGCTATGGCCTTCTCTCCAGAGGATGGACACAGGTGACACTTGCTTAATGGGTCAGACAACTTCATCCTGGTACAGATATCTTAGAGGTTTTTGCAGTAGGAAGGGATGAAAAAGGAACAAAGTCTGTGTGGTGTAGAAGACCATAAAGAATTTTGTGCACTCTTTCTGGATGAACCTAACGCAAGAAATGCTGGAGCCAGGTCATACAACCATATGTAGGACAGAGCACTCATGACCTAGAGGAGGCGAGATCAAAAAAAGAGAAGCTATTGCTCCAGATGTTGGTTAATCATTGAGGGAAAAAAAGCACTAAGTGACACTGGTTCAGTCAGTCTGCTAGGAAACTTGCATCCCAGGGAATGTGCACTGTAACTAGAAACACGAGGTCAGGACCCTCACAGCTTCTTGACCCATGCTTCACAGTTCACGGATGCACTAGACTAGAACCACTGCATCCAAATGGATGGAAATCATTCCGTGGGCAGACCGTCCAGGATGCTGATGTGTAGCTGTTTCTCCAGTGACATCTAGATCCATTCAGCTGTCTTAGTACTGAAGTAATTGTGCCACCCAAGGGCAAATGCATCTATGCATGCACATCCACTTCTAATATAAAGATTTTTCCTCCCAGTAAATTTGTGCAATCTGTTCAAGCTAGATGAGTAGCAAGCCTTTTGAAAGGGATGGAGAAGGGAATCTGACCTCAGAAGACCAGGAAACTTAACAGCCTACTGGAATACCCTCATTTTATCTAACATGAGGGAACCATAAAGATGATGCTGCCAAGAGGCAAGCCTCTGCAGGAACAAAGCTTGGACAAGGCATTCTGCTTGCTGAAGGGACAGCATCCTGTTATGGATTAAGAAGGAAATGCATATTAGCTGAGTCTATAGAAACACAAAAAGATAAGACTTTGGACTGGTTATTGATAAGACTTTAAGAGGATCAATTTGCATCTCACAGAAGAAACATGTTAAGCACATACTACCTCTGCTGAAGATGTCCTTAGTCAGGAAGGCCAGAAGCTAGACATCTACCATCATGGAGTCCCACAACTTAAAATAGACTGTCACTATTGCTATACATTTGGTGAACACCCTTGCTGTACACGTGAGACCAAAGAATTAAGTTCAGAACGGACAGTGATGGACTCCAATATGTAAATGTATAAACCACCACTATTCCTTGCTAATTTTCCTGTGAAAGTATGCATATAGGCGGTCCAAACATATCACCTGGTCTCCTACTGACAGGAAAAAGAGAATGGACTGCACAGTGACAACTCCAAATGTTCCTTTGAGAATGAAAGTACTAACTTCAATGACATTCATTAAAGACAGGAGCTTCTTGGTTTTCCTGGCCACCGAATGGAGTCTAAGAAAATAACCAAAGTACTTCAAGTTTAAAACTCTTGGATTTTTTTAAGGTGTTTGTATTTCTTTCCTCCCTCATCACTATTTTGAGACTGGGTAGAATATCTAGAAAGGGAAATCATCAAGATTTGCTTACTTGTGTGAAAGGAAATGAAGTCCTTGGATAGTATCTCACTAACCAAGCTGCCCTCCTGAAATGTTTACATGCTGAGAAATGAAGAGGAAAACTCGCCAAAACTGCTTCTTGTGGAAGACACTTGGCCAAGGAGTCAGGACTCCTGCTATACGCTCTGGGATGATCTATGGCCTACTTGGCAGCACCACAGACCCTTAACTTCTGGGCCTAATGAACTGCTGGTTTCTAGAAGCCTCATGCAACTGTTACTGTGGATCACACTGAAACCATATTTAATAGAGTCTCCAATGTGTCCTTGAAAAAGATATACTACACTGGATGAAACCTTACTCACATAGACAAGTTTGTCATTGGTTCTTTCACTTCTTGAAGGTGCCTTCTAACCTCTGGACCAAAAAGAAATGGACACTTAAAAGAAGAATTCAAAAAGCATGTCCTAGTATTATTGGAAAAATGGGTCAATCTCAGCAAAGAGCGGACAAACAACAATGATGCTGCCCTAGTAGCTCGTTTCAAAGTATTGTAGGCCATGTGGGCCACATGGATGGCTAAGTGTCAACTAAGTGTACAGTACACCTAGCTATTAGCTTTAAGCAGACCATCCAGTATCTCTTTTGCATGTTGTAACATGCAATTTGAGAGTGAAGTACATGTGATAGGTAGCCACCTATAAAAATATAGTGCAATGGACATAAAAAATGCTTCCCAAATATGCCCACAAACCAGTATTCTTTATGGGGAAGGTGGTCAAGAAACTAAGGCAAGATGTTTGTGGAAAAATATTCCACGAAGACTGGGCTCGCACACACATTAGATCATGCTGCTCATCTTCTTATGGACAGGTGTTAGAGCATCATGAATGTCTCAAGCAATCTTGGCAGCATCCAGCAGTACGCCCATCAATGAAGGGAATCGCCCAGGAGGTTTGCAAGATAAACTCATCTACTTTCTGAAATTGAAACCTATTTTGCAGAGACAGAAAACATGTTCAGAAAACCTACTACCAATCTGCTGCATCAACTGAAACATCTCAAATATGGACTCATCAGGATATATAGGAGAATCTGCCCCCTCTTTTTCCAATAAACATCTTTATTAAATTGTCATGTATGACATAGGCAATCTAACGCATATAAATGAAAAACAAACATTGACACCCCTTTAGTTGCAAACATATCAAACACCACTGAATCGACTGTAGTTGCAAATATCACTTATAACCTATCCAGCCACTGTCAGTTAAACATCATATGGTTCATTCAAATTCTGCCTCTTAAAAACCTTGTTCCTTCTTTGCATATATTGTTCCCAGAATTCCCATTTTTCCTATGTAGTTTGCTGCTTCCCTTTTTAAAAGATCCCAATTCCAGTTGTTTTATCTGTTACTATATTCACTACTTCTAATAAAGTTGGTCTAGAAAGATTTCCACTTTCTAGTAATTGCTTTTTTGGCAGCCACTTTCTTGTAATTGCTTTTTTGGCAGCCACCATAATTAGATTCAGTGAGGTTTATTATGTCTGGGCAATTCAGATTCTGTTTTTATCAAAAAAAATAATCTCCCCAGTCAGTTCAATCCGCTCATCAAGCATCTCTGACAGAGTGGTCTGCAGGGAATTCCTCAAGTCTGCCAGCTCACTAAACTCCCAAAAAATGTTCCCAGTCACCTCTTTCCTGCCCATCACACCAACATTTGCTATCCACCCGAGGAACAATTCTTTGGAGTCTACTTGAGGTATAGAAATACCCATGTAAACACTTCCAGGCAAAGATCTTCAATCTTTTAGACTTTGTTGTATATTTGGGAAATACACATATACCCACAATTCTCTGTGAATTGCTTATCCAATCTTTCTTCCCAAACCTAAGCTCCTCTGATTGATACTTATAATTATCATGCAATATTTTATATGCTCTAATTATTCCTTTAATGGCGGCTACTGTTTTAGATTTTATTAAAAACAGTACCAGTGCTGGTCTTTCACTAAAGAGCCCCATATTTATTTCTCTTTGCCTATACTAAGATAGCAATCCTTGACAGGGAAGGCAATCTCTAACCTGCAGTCCAAATCATTTCTTGGCCTCTTCACATACTACTACCTTTCCCTTTCTAATTATCTGCTCCCAATACCTTGGTTACTTTGTCAGTTTTCCCCAATAAATTCCAGCCCCCTCTTGCCTATTATCTGCATCCCTAACCATAGTCATCCATATCAGCAGAATCTCTTCTACATTCTCATTTTGGTTTAGTTCATAGAATACTCCCTGCTATTTTATGAATATAAAACACTATCATTTTTTTTTTGTTTTCAAGAGTCTGCATCCAAAACCCCAACTGTCCTTATTTCTTGAACTTCCTCTCTGTATCATCTTCATTCTTTTCCACTCTACTTTTGCTATGTACAAGAGGCTTAAAGTACAGTTGTGTACACTTACCATAAATGCAGACGGAGTGTATTCACTGTTGCAGTCATCACATTTGGGTTATCTGCATGCAGTAGCCCTCGGTCGGCCTGATTATCAAATTCTTAGGTCCTGCGTCGGTTGCTGTCTCATCTTCCGTGATGTCAGGTAGTCGGGTATAAAGCATGCAGCAGAAGCCATTACATCAGTTTTTCTTGACCCAGATGTCAGGTGCCCCCCTTACTGGAAAGCAATTAAATATATATATATATATATATATATATATATATATATATATATATATATTACACACACATATATATATATATATATATATATATATATATATATATATATATATATATATATATATACATACATACATACATACATACACACACATACACACAAGGTATACCTCCAACAAAAAAACAAATACATCAAAAAGCTTTTAAGCATAGTAAAGAAGAGTAGAAGTATAGCCAAAAGAAGTCAGGGGGCTGGAGAGAGGGTAACCAGGACTGCAACAGTGAATACACTCTAATATAGACATCTATGGTAAGTGTACACTACTGTACTATGTTCTTCGTGTTTCACTGTTGCAGTAATCACATCTGGTAGATTCCCAAAGCTAAGGATGGGAGGAAGAATTTAGATAGCATTAGGACCAGCTATAAGGCCCTGCAAGACTGCAGTGGCAAAGCCAGCTCTGGATTTAGAGAAAATTGGTAAATGGTAATGCTTGGTGAAAGTATGTACAGAACTCCAGGTAGCAGCTTCTAGGCTGTCCCTGGTAGTGACACCTCTGAGAAAGGCTGTAAGAGGTAGATGCAGCCCTGGTTGAATGGGGTCTAATCCCCTGTGGGATAGATTTTCCATGGTGCTTATAGCAGAAATAAATGCAATGGCCTATCAATTTAGAAATGGTTTGCTTTGAAATAGCCTTCCCGACTACCTCTGCAGCAAGTGCCACCAGCAGTTCAGATTTCCTTTGAGGTTTAGTCCTGTCCAAGTAAAATTTAAGTTGTCTGTGCACATCTAAGGAGTGCAGTATCTGTTCTCCTTTGTTCTGTGGATTAGAAAAAAAAGAAGGTTGGCAAATGAATGGACTGATTAAGAGCCACACTGGATACCACCTTGGGCATAAAGAAGGGATTGGTCCTGAAAGATGACGAAAGGCTCCACTGCCAAAAGGGCCTGTATTTCAGATACCCTTCTTGCTGAAGTGATTGCTAAAAGGAAGGATGTTTTCCAAGAAAGGAATTTTAATTCAGCACTTGCAGCTGGCTCAAAAGGAGGAAGAGTGAGTTTTTCCAGTACAAAGTTAAGGTCCCGGGCTGGAGCTGGGGCTCTCCTGGGTGGTCTTACGTTTTTGGCCCCTCTGAGGAACTGCTTGAACAGTAGGTGAGAGAAGAGGGGTGGTTCTGTGTTATAATGAGCTGAAATGGCTGAGGCGTGAATTTTGATTGAGGAAAAAGAAAGGTCTTTGTGAAGCATCTCAGTTAAGTATTGGAAGAATCTGAGGTAAATTGGGCACTGCTGGGGCCATCCCTTGAGTTTGGTTCCAGGCACAGAATATTTTCCATTTTTCAGCATAAGATTTTCTAGTACTAGGCCTCCTTGCCTCCAAAATGACATCCAACACTTGTTTACTGAGGGATGGTAACGAGAGATTAGGTAATTAGCCAGGCTGCCAGGTTCAGGATTTGAAGCTGAGGGTGCAGAATCTGGTTCTCCTGCTGAGACAGCAGGGTAGGGGTCTGAGGCAGGCGCCATGGAGCCAGCAGTGACACACTGCGCAAGAGGGGGTACACCAGTGTTGGTGTGGCCAGTCTGCTGCAATCAGTATCATCCTTGGTTTGTCTTGTTTGATCTTTAGTAGTACTTTGGAGAGGAGAGGCAAAGGAGGAAAGGCATAAACTGATAGATTTTTCCAGCTGAAGGACAGAGCATCCACTTTCCAAGCTTGTGGGGAGTCCTTGTGCAGAATTTGTCCAATTGGTAGTTTTGGGGGGAGGCAAACAGGTCTATATCTGGGCTCCCCCATTTGTTTATCAACATGTTGAAAATCTTTGGTTCCAGTTTCCACTCATGTGGGTCCATGAGATTTCTGCTTAGTTTGTCTGCCAGCGTATTTAGTTTTCCTGGCAGGAACTGAGCCTGTAGATGCACTTGGTAGCTCAGCTGTGTTCCACAGAGGCATGGCTAGTCTGCAGAGAGGGTAAAGATCGGTACCCCCCCCTGCTTGTTTATGTACCACATAACAGTGGTGGTGTCCGTCTTTACCATTAATTGTCCTGGAAGAATCTGGTCCTTGAAGGCTGTCAGAGAATTCTGTACAGCTAACAATTCTTTTTGATTGATATGCAGGTGCATTTGACTTGGGTTCCATTTGCCCTGAATGCACTTTCCTGCCAGGTCAACCCCCCATGCATAGTCTGATGATACTGTTAGGGTTTGGGTGGCAGGGGGTAGAGTGAATGGTAGTCCCTTGTTTTGGTGGCAGGTCTGTGCCCACCAAAGGAACTCTAACCGTAGGCAAGGTATGATAGGAATCATTGCTTCTAGATCCTGAGAATGTTGACACCCATAGGCTTTTTAGATACCAATGTAGTTTCCTCATATGCAGTCTTGCATATGGAATTCGTAGAATGCAGGAGGCCATGAACCCAAAGGCTTGCAGTATTTGCCTTGCAGATAGCAGGGTTTTTGTGGCCATTAGTTTGAAGATGTCAAATGAATTTGTTTCTCTGGCATGCGGAAAACCATCTGGGAAGTTGTGTTCAAGCTTGCTCCCAGGAATATAATTCGACAGGGTACCAGATGTGATTTTTTTTTGTTTATGGTGTACCCCAAACAAGTTAGCACCTTTTGTACAAATGCCAGATGATTCAAAAGTATGTCCTGACTTTGTCTGAATTAGACAATCGTCCAGGTATGGGTATATTTGAATATTTCTTTGCCTGCAAAATAGAATGACGAACTAGGCACTTTGTGAATACCCTGGGCGCAGCAGATAAGCCAAAAGGCAGTGCAGAGAACTGATAGTGCATGTAGCCTGCTTTGAAGCGTAGGCATCTTCTGCAAGATTCCCTCTGCTTGGGATGTGCAGGTAGGCTTCCTTTAAATCCAGTGTTGCCAACCAGGCATCTTTGCCTAGCACAGGAAGCAACTGGTGAAGAGTTAACATCTTGAATTTTGGAATCAGCAAAAAGTGTTTAAGACAGAAATATGCCACGAGTTGTCTTTTCTGGGTACCAGGAAAAGTAGAGTAGAAACCTTGTCCCCTTTCCGCTTCTGGTACAGTTAGAAAAGCCTTTATACTTGAGACAGTACTTGCTTTTGAGCCTCTGCCCACTGATTTGGGGGTAGATCTGGCTAACAGTTGGGGGTTGGTAATGTGTGGAAGTGAAATCTGTATCCTTGGGAAACTATTTAAAACCCATTTGTCCTGGGTAATGACTTCCCAGTTTTTTGCCTGCAGAGCAATCTTTCCCCCTAAAAGAGCAGTCAGTTGAGAAGTGCTTGGAAGTTTTAAAGTTGTCATTGAGAAAGTTTACCATAGGGGGGAGTCTTACTACTCCCTGATGTGGAAGTGGGAGCCCCCCACTGCTTAGTCCTGTGCGCACCCTGGGACTGAAGCCTGGGTGTTCTGCTGGTTCTGGGTTTGGACTGAGAAGGTCTGGAAGAGGCAGGAAAGGACCAATTCTTAGAGGGTGAATGTCTACTAAATCTTGGAGGCTGTACTTGTAGGAAATCTTTAACAGTTTGCATAAATTTAGCTTTTTTCTCCATCTTTTTAAGAACTTCTTCTGCTTTGTTGCCAAACAGGCGGTCCTGATTTAAGGGAGCATCCAGCAATTTAGCTTTAACATGATCTGGCAAAGATTGCTCCTTAAGCCAAGCATGCCTTCTAAGTACAGACACAGTGACAGCAGCCCTGCAAGATGCCTCTAATGAATCAAAACCACATTGCAAAGTATGTTTTCCAACCTGTTTAGCAGAATGCATTACATCCTGTATATCCTTGTTTTCAACACAATCATAAATCATTTTCTGTTTAAGCAATCCAATAATATGCTGCTGATACTTTAATGTATGAAACTGGCAGTTTAAGGCCCTAATGGCCAAGCTGCAGAAGTGTATACCTTCTTACCCCATCTATCCAGCGCCCTGGAGTCTCTATCAGAGGGGGTAGGATTTTTGGCAGTAGTAGCCTTAATGCCCTTGGGTCCCTGTGAAATGGTCTCAGGATCCGCAGTAAGATTTTTAAAAAGGAACTTGTGAGAGTCAGGAACCCTGTAATATCCATCAGGTTTTCTGGGAGCAGGAGGTAGAGTGTCAAGGACCAAGCTAGATTCCAAAAAGGCATCAACAACAATGTCTAGTACAAGAGGGATAGCTAAAGGCCTGTGTTGGGGCAGGAGTAAGAAATCCCTAAGCCTCTTTTTAGAATCAGAGTAATCCTGGCTTTACCCAAGAAAATGCTCCCTAAGAGCATGCAAGGTTTCACCAAAAGAAAAATCCTCAAGGGGGGGGGGGGGAGCAGAGAGAATAGAGTCCTCTGCATCAGAATCCTCAAAGGTAGATAAGGGTAAATCCTGGTCAGAGGAAACAGAAATTTCAGAATCATGGTCAAAAGTATCATAAGCAAATTCAGTCCTAGGTCTCAGAGGGAGAAGGTTGGCTTCTCCTGATTAAAGTAATAAGGTCTTCAGCCATTCTTATCATTTGTTTTTTAGGCATAGAGGCCTGACCATGTGGTCTGGGTGTCAGTTTTCTATGCATGGTTCGAGTTTTAGGCCTTGAAGAAGTCGTCTGTTTAATATGCAAGTCGGTAGGGCTGAATACACCCTCAGAAGCCGGTGCCTGCACAGCAGCTCTAGACCCATCCAAGGTAGAGACATCCGCAGATTCCACAGTTGAAGCATCTCATGGCATACCGGACTCCGAATAGGACTCGGTAGAGGGCATCAGGGGCTGCTAAAGCGCCTCACTGACTACCGGCGAACTGGCAACTGGCTTAGGAGAAGCGTCGTCGGCAGCTTTGGACCTAGGTGGCCTGTCTCCGTCTTTATCTTTGTGTTTTTTTGGAATGTCGGTAGTCGGATGGCTTACCGAAGACATATCTGGATAATTGAACAGAGTACCAAAATATTTAGAAGCGTAAATATATAGACGAATAGTTCGTTGCTTAACTAAGGCACAAAACCGACAGTGAGGTACGTCGTGGTCAAGGCCTAGGCAAGGAATTCAGTACGAATGAAAATCTGAGGTATTTGCTTTCCACAAGAAATACAATTATTGACTTTTACTGACATCGGTTTAGAGCAAGCAAAGGTTTCCCCAACGGGGTACTTAGCTTTAGTTGAAGACTTCGGTTCTGAAACTCGAAAACAAAAATTTCAGGAGTTGGCCAACTGGCACTTGCGAACTGCTTCTGCTTCGGGCACCACACGGCAAGACAGACTGATGCAATGGTATTGGCTGAATGCTTTATACCCGACTACACGACGTCACGGAAGATGAGACAGCAACCGACGCAGGACCTAAGACTTTGGTAATGAGGCGGACTGAGGGCTACTGCAAGCAGATAACCCAAATGTGATGACTGCAACAGTGAAACACGAAGAACATCTGTGTTGCTTCTAAAACACCCCCCCAGATTGGGTAATCCTAGTCCACCTTGTTTCTATTGGAATAATCAGCTTATCCCCACTTGACCCTTGCTGTCTTCCCTTCCCACAAAATCCTTCAACTCTTTTCTAACCGCTATCCATAGCTTCTCCTCTGGTTGATAAAGCTATGCCTAACCTGTGTACAAGACTAAAAGGACTAAAAAAGTACAGTTGTGTACTTACCATAAATGTAGATGTTCGAGTGTATTCACTGTTACAGTCATTACAATTGGGTTATCCTGCTGGCAGGCTACCCGCAGTTGGCCTGAGTTCCAAAGTCTAGGTCCGGTGTCGGTTGCTGTCGCCTCCTCCCTGACATCAGTGTGCCAGGGGTATAAAAGATCCAGCCGACGCCATTTTCTTCAGTTTTTCTTGCCCCACATGTCAGGTGCACCTAAAATGGTAGGCTCACTAATGCCAATAAGCATGCATAACCAAAAAACAACTTTTCCTTCATCTACAAGCAAATACACCACATAGGTTGTATAGAATAGAGAAGTACAGATAAGTCCCAGCAAGGAAAAGGGGGATGGTGGGAGGGTAGCCTGGACTGCAACAGTGAATACACTCGAACATCTACATTTATAGTAGGTACACAACTGTACTATGTTTCACTTTTGCAGTCATTACAATTGGGTTGAATCCCAAAGCTATGGTTGGGAGGCTGGTGCTAGATAGGATTAGGAGAGGCTATCAGGCCCTGCAGAACTGCAGTGGCAAAGCCTGCCCTGGATTTAGAGTATAGAGGTAAGTGATAGTGCTTTGTAAAAGTATGCACTGAACTCCAAGTTGCAGCTTCTAAGATGTCTTTGGTTGGTACTCCTCTGAGGAAGGCTGCTGAAGTGGCTGCTGCTCTGGTGGAATGTGGCCTAATGCCCTTAGGCACTGATTTGCCATGCTGTGAATAGCAGAAACGAATGCAGTGGCCTATCCACTTTGAAATAGTCTGCTTTGAGATATGCTTTCCTCGTGATCCTGCAGCATATGCTACTAGAAGTTGTTCAGTCTTTCTGAAAGCTTTGGTTCTGTCCAAGTAGAAGCGTAGCTGTCTGAGTGTCCAAAGAATGCAGAAGTCTCTCCCCCTTATTCTGTGGGTTTGGGTAAAAGGGAGGCAAGTGAATTGTTTGGTTAAGAGCCACACTGGTCACTACCTTAGGCATAAATGTAGGGTTTGTCCTCACAGAAACCCTGTCAGGATGGAAAATGATAAAAAGGTTACACAGCCATGAGTGCCTGTAACTCAGACTAGTCTAGCAGAGGTTATTGCTAGGAGCAGAGCTGTTTTCCAGGATAAGAATTTTATATCAGCTGTAGAGGCTGGCTCAGGCGGAGACAGTGTAAGTTTTTCCAAGACATAGTTGAGGTCTCATGCAGGTATTGCTGCTCTCTCCTTGGAGGTCTTATGTTGTTGGCCCCTCTGAGGTCTGCCTTAATAATGGATGAGAAAAAATAGGTGGTTCTGTATTGTAATGAGCTGAAATGGCAGAGTCATGAATTTTAATTGATGAAAAGGAAAGGCCTTTATCCAGCATCTCAGTTAAGTATTGCAAAATCTGAGGAATATTTGGAACAATCGTGTCAATACCTTGTGCCTGGTTCCAAGCACAGAATCTCTTCCATTTTTCTGCATAAGATTTTCTGGTGCTAGGCCTCCTGGCCTCCAAAATCACATCCATGACTGCTTTAGAAAGAGGTGCGTCTTGAACGGCTACATTATCCGCTATGCTGCCAGGTTTAAGGTCCTGAGTTGGCTGTGCAGTATCGGACTGTCTTGTTGGGTCAGTAAGTGAGGAATTTGAGGTAATGTCCAAGGTGGGCATTGAGACTAGGATTGGGTACCAGTGCTGGCGGGGCCAGTCTGGGGTAATCAGTATCATTTTTGGCTTCTCTTGTCTGACCTTGAGGAGTATCTTGGGGTGGAAAGGCATATACTGCTAGGTTTTTCCAGCTGAAAGATAGAGCATCCACTTTCCATGCTTGTTTGTGATAAGTCCTTGTGCAGAATTTTTGTAGTTGGCAATTGCGAGGGGAGGCAAATAGGTCTATGTCCGGGCATCCCCAGTTCCTTGTTATCATGCTGAAGACTTGTGGATCCAATTTCCACTCGTGGGGATCCCATTAGGTTTCTGCTTAGTTCGTCTACCAGAGTATTTATCCTTCCTGGCAGGAATTGTGCTTGCAGATGTATTTGTGGGACACAGTATTGACTTACCAAGTTCATGGCTAGTCTGCAGAGGGGGTAGGAATGTGTGCCCCCCTTGTTTTTTTATGTACCACATGACTGCGGTGTTGTCCGTCTTTATCAGTAGTTGTTCTGGATGAAGTAGTTCCTTGAAGGCTGTCAGGGCATTTTGAACTGCTAGTATCTCTCTTTGCTTGATATGTAGATGCATTTGACTTGCGGACCATGTGCCCTGAATACATCTTCCTGCCATATGGGCCCCCCAGGCATAATCTGATGCATCTGTTGTCAATGTCTGCCTGACTGTGGGTAAGGTGATTGGCTGTCCCGTGTTGTGCTGACAGGCTTTCGCCCACAAACTCCTGTTGCAGGCAGGGAATGAGGGTAATTATTGTTTCCAGGCTGTGGCAATGTTGAGTCCAAACACTTTTTAGATACCACTGAAGTTTCCTCATATGCATTCTTGCATATGGAATTAGCAGAATGCAGGATGCCATGAAGCTCAAAGCCTGCAGAATTTTTCTTGCAGATAACTGGGTCTTTGTTGCCAACATTTTGAAATAAGTAGTCAGTTGTCTGCGTTTGTCTGGTGTGACATGAGCCATCTGGGCAGTTGCGTTTAAGCTTGCACCCAGGAATATCATCTCTTGAGAGGGTACGAGTTTTGATTTCTTTTCGTTTACTGTGTACCCTAGGCCTGTTAGTAATGTTTTTACAAACGCCAGATGCTGTAGTAGTGTGTCCTTGTTCTCTGCTTGAATAAGTCAGTTGTCCAAGTAAGGATATATTTGAATTCCTCTGTCTGCAAAAAGCAATTACTGATGCCAGGCATTTTGTGAAGACCCTGGGCGCAGTAGATAAGCCAAAGGGCAGTGCAGAGAATTGGTAATGCATTGAGCCATCTATAAATCTGAGGCATCTTCTGCATGACTGTCTGATTGGAACATGCAGGTATGCCTCTTTTAGGTCTAAAGCCACAAGCCAAGCCTTCTTGCCCAGCATAGGCAGAAGCTGCTGCAGAGTTAACATTTTGAATTTTGGAATATCCAGGAATGTGTTCAGGATAGACAGGTCCAGTATTGGTCTCCAGGTTTTGTCCTTTCTGGGCACCAAGAATAGCCTTGAGTAAAATCCTAGTCCATGCTCTTGCTGTGGTACTTGCTGAATGGCTCTCATGTCCATGAGGGATGAAACTTGTTTTTGTGCCTCTGCCCATTGATTGCGTGTCATGTCTGGCATACCATTTGGCCTTGGCAGGGTGGGAAAATGGAACCTGTAACCCTGGGATACGATATTTAAGTCCCATTTGTCCTGGGTGATCATGTGCCAATTTTGTGCAATTTTCTCCCCAAAGGAGCTGCCAGAAGAGGAGTGCTTGGTGTTGGCAGGGGAAAGTCATTGAGACTGTTTCCTGTATAGCTGTGATTTTTCTTCTACGCTTTTGGAGGTTGAAGCACCCCATTGTTTAAGCCTGTATGAGCCTTGGGGCTGTGATCTGTCTCTGTGGCCTGTCTGACACTGGAAAGGACCCATTATTTGCAGGCCAGTTCCTGCTAAATCTGGGAGGCTGTACCTATAAGAAGTCCTTGACTGTTTGCATAGATTTAGCTTTGTCCTCCATTTTCTTCCAACACCTCTTCTGCTTTAACACCAAACAAGTTACAAGGTATCATGTTGTAATGGAGCATCTAATAATTTTGCTTTAACATGATCGGGCAGATTCTGTTCTTTTAACCAAACATGTCTCCTAATGACAGAAAGTACAGTTTTGTACCTACCATAAATGTAGATGTTAGAGTGTATATACTGCTGCAGTCATCAAACTTGGGTTATCCTGCCGTCAGGTGGTCCCACAGTCGGCCGAATACCAAAGTCTTGGTCCGGCGTCGGTTGTCGTCGCTTCTTCTCTGACGTCAGTGCGACAGGGGGGAATAAAAGAGGCAGCCAACGCCATTTTCTTCAGTTTTTCTTGCCCCAGATGTCAGGTGCCCCCAACTAGGATGGCAATACAAATAACTATGCAAAAATACCTTAGTAGATAAACAATAGTACTAGCTGTTAGCAAATACATCATATAGACATGCATCCAATAGATTGATGTACATGGAGTTATAACCAACACCCTGGTATGTAGAGGGGATGGTGGGAGGGTAACCTGGACTGCAGCAGTACATACACTCGAACATCTACATTTATGGTAGGTACAAAACTGTACTATGCTCATCGTGTTATACTGCTGCAGCCATCACACTTGGGTTGAATCCCAAAGCTATGGATGGGTGGCTGGTGCAAAACTGGGTTAGGTGAAGCTAGGACGCCCTGCAGAACTGCAGTGGCAAAACCAGCTCTGGTTTTTGAGTATAATGGAAGGTGGTAGTGCTTGGTAAAGGTGTGCACTGAACTCCAAGTAGCTGCCTCCAGAATGTCCTTGGTTGGAACCCCCCTGAGAAAGGCTGCTGGTAGAATGGGACCCAATATTAACAGGCACTGTTTTCCCATGGTGCGAGTAGCAAAAGCGGATACAATGTGCTATCCATTTGGAGATGGTCCGTTTTGAAATAGCCTTTCCTTGTGAACCTGCAGCATAGGATACAAAGAGTTGGTCCGTTTTTCTGAAGGTCTTTGTCTTATCCAAATAGTAACGTAGCAGTCTGCGAATGTCCAAAGAGTGAAGGAGTTTTTCTCCTTTATTCTGGGGGTTTGGATAAAAGGTGGGTAAATGGATGGTCTGAATCAAAGCCACACTGGATTCTATCTTTGGCATAAAGGTAGGGTTAGTTCGTAAAGAGACTCTGTCCTGATGGAAAATGATGAAAGGTTCCACTGCCATAAGTGCCTGTAGTTCTGAGACCCTGCGTGCTGAGGTGACAGCCAGCAACAGAGCTGTTTTCCATGACAAGTATTGTAGTTCTGCTGAGAAGGCTGGTTCGAAAGGAGGCAGTGTTAATTTTTCTAAAACAAAGTTGAGGTCCCAAGCTGGCGTTGGGGGTTTTCTGGGGGGTCTTATATTCTTAGCCCCTCTGAGAAACTGCCTTAGTAAAGGGTGTGAGAATATGGGAGGATCCGTATTATACGGAGCTGAAATGGCTGAAGCATGGATCTTAATGGATGAGAAAGAAAGGCCTTTGTGTAGCATCTCAGTTAAGTACTGCAGTATTTGAGGTATGTTTGGTATCCAAGGATTTTGGCCTTTAGCCTGGTTCCATGCACAAAATCTTTTCCATTTGTCTGAGTAAGTTTTTCTGGTGCTGGGCCTTCTGGCCTCCAGAATGACATTCAGGACGTCCTTTGAGAGAAGTGTTGATTGATAATTCAAGGTATTCTCCATGCAGCTAACTTTAAAGTCCTGAGCTGACTGTGAAGGATCTGAGAGTTTTGCGGAGTCAACAGAAGTGGGAATTGAGGTAAGATCCATGGAGGGCTGTGAGTTAAGGTCCTTAGTAATGGGTACCAGTGCTGACGTGGCCAGTCCGGAGCAATGAGGATCATTTGTGGTCTCTCTGATCTGACTTTCAGTAATACCTTGGTCAAGAGAGGTAGTGGTGGGAAGGCACAGACTGTCAATGCTGTCCAACTGAATGATAGGGCGTCCCCTTTCCAGGCTAGGGAATGATAAGTCCGTGTGCAAAATTGCTGTAGTTGGCAATTGTTGGGGGAGGCAAATAGATCTATGTCTGGGCGTCCCCACCTTTGAGTTATCATTGAAAATACTTGTGGGTGTAGTCTCCACTCGTGAGGATCTGCCAAATTTCTGCTTAATTCGTCTGCCAATATGTTTTCCTTTCCTGGCAGGAATTGTGCTTGCAGTTGTACTTGGTAAGTCAATGCTGTGTTCCACAAGGTCATTGCCTGTCTGCATAAAGGGTAGGAGTGTGTTCCTCCCTGTTTGTTTATGTACCACATAACTGTGGTGTTGTCTGTCCTTAGTAGTAGTTGTCCTGGATGCAAGAGGTCCTTGAAGGCTGTCAGTGCATTTTGCACAGCTAGCATCTCCTTCTGGTTGATGTGTAGATGCATTTGTTTTGCAGACCATTTGCCCTGAATGCACTGTCCTGCCATGTGTGCTCCCCAGGCGTAGTCTGAAGAATCTGTTGTCCTAGTTTGGTTTGCTGGAGGTAAGACAAAAGGAAGACCCTTGTTTATTTGACATGCTTGAGCCCACCATAGGAACTCTTTTTGAAGGCAGGGAATGAGAGGTATACTTGTTTCGAGGCTGTGCCTGTGTTGAGTCCATACACTTTTCAGGTACCATTGTAATTTCCTCATATGCAACTTTGCATGTGGAATTAGTTGAATGCAGGATGCCATGAACCCCAATGCCTGCAGGATTTTCCTTGCAGTGAGCTGGGTAAAAGTTGCCATCTTTTTGAAGTACTGAGTCAGTTGTTTTTGTTTGTCTGGCATGAGATAAGCCATCTGGGCCGTTGTATTTAAGCTGGCACCCAGGAATATTATGTCTTGTGAGGGAATTCGCTTTGACTTCTTTTTGTTTACTGTGTACCCCAGGCAACTTAGCAGCTTTGTTACAAATGCCAGATGCTGTAATAGAATGGCCTTGCTGTCCGCTTGGATCAGACAGTCCAGATATGGATAAATTTGTATTCCTTGTTGTCTGGAGTATGCAATTACTGATGCCAGGCATTTCGTAAATACTCTGGGCGCAGTAGATAAGCCAAAGGGCAATGCAGAGAACTGATAATGCGTTGTACCTGCCAAAAATCGGAGGTATCTTCTGCAATCTTGTCTGATAGGGACATGCAGGTATGCCTCTGAGGTCCAACGTTACCAGTCAAGACTCCTTGCCCAGCATGGGAAGAAGCTGCTGTAGTGTGAGCATTTTGAATTTGGGTACCTCCAGGTATGTGTTTAGAATTGAGAGGTCTAAAATGGGTCTCCAGGCTTTGCCCTTTCTTGGTACTACCAATAGTCTTGAGTAAAAACCTTGACCTTGCTCCTTTGTAGGTACCTTTTGAATTGCTTTCATATCCATGAGACCTGAAATTTGCATTTGTGCCTCTGCCCATTGGTTTGGAGGCAGATTTGGCATGCCACTCATCCGTGGTAAAGTGTGAAAATAAAATCTGTAGTCTCGGGTAATAATATCCAGAACCCATTGGTCCTTTGTTATGATGCGCCAATTTTGTGGAAATAGAGCCAGTTTTCCTCCCAAAAGTGCTGCCAGGGCAATTTTGCTTGGCAGGCGAAGAGGGAAGTCATTGTGTTTGCTTCCTGGAGGGTTGAGATCTTTAGTCTCCACCTCTTTGAGTTGTTGTATGCCATTGTCTAGGCCTGAAAGAACCTTGTGGCTGGCCTCTGCCCCTTGGGCGTCTGTACCTACCCCTTTGGGGTTTGTCTGATGCAGGAAAGGACCAGTTTTTTGATGGCCAGTTTCTGCTGAAATGAGGAGGTTGTACCTGTAAAAAAAAATCTTTAACTGCATAGATTTTGCCTTTTCTTCTATTTTCTTTAAAACTTCCTCTGCTTTGACACCAAACACATCTTTCTGCAATGGAGCATCCAATAACTTTGCTTTGACATGTTCTGGTAAGGCTTGCTCTTTTAGCCAAGCATGTCTACATATTACAGATCCTGTGACAGCTGCTCTACATGAGGCTTCCAATGAATCAAAACCACACTAAGGTATGCTTTCCCACCTGTTCTGCTGCATGCAGCAAATCCTGCATCTCTTTGAAATCAGGTTGATCTGTCTGAGGGATCATTTTCTGCTTTAAC
The DNA here is from genome assembly GCF_019279795.1 of Protopterus annectens. Classification (NCBI taxonomy): domain Eukaryota; kingdom Metazoa; phylum Chordata; order Ceratodontiformes; family Protopteridae; genus Protopterus; species Protopterus annectens. Next base: position 138,791,675 of record NC_056747.1, read on the forward strand.
TGTGTAGTCAAGTACTGCTGGTATTTTAGCATGTGGAATTGGCAGTTTAAGGCCCTCATGGCCAAAGTGGCAGACGTATACACTTTCTTCCCCCATCTTTCTAATGCTCTGGAATCTCTTTCAGAAGGTAGTGGATTCTTAGCAGTAGAGGCCTTAACCCCTTTGGGACCCTGGAAAATGATTTTGGGGTCTGCAACAGGGCTTTTATATAGAAACTTAGGAGAATCAGGAACTCGGTAGTATCTGTCTGGTTTAGCTGGTGCAGGAGGTAAGGAATCTGGGTTTAGACTCGATTTGGTGTAAACATCATCCAAAATGTCTAAAACTGGAGGAATTGCAATGGGTCTATGCTGTGGGAGAAGAAGGAACTCACGGAGTCTTTTCTTAGAGTCAGAGTTCTAATCTTGGCCTTCCCAGTGGAAGTGTTCCCTCATGGTGTGTAAAGTTTCCCCAAAAGAGCAGTCTTCAGGGGGGGAGACAGTGGGAATGGACTCTTCAGCATCTGAGTCTTCATAGGGAGGGAGGGAATAATCCTGGTCCTCAGAGTTAGCTGAGGAAATGGATGCTTGGTCAGAGGAAGGATAACCTTCCTCCAGTCTAGGCCTTTTGTCAGGAGGGGGTTGTGAACCCCTGATAAGGGTAATTAAATCCTCAGCCATCTTAAGCATCTGTTTTTTAGGCATATGGGCCTGTGGGGGGAACTGTGGACCCGGTTTCCTAACTTTTAAGGGGGTTTTAAGTTTAGCATAAGACTTAATAGAGATAGTTGTTGGTTTGAAGACACCTTCAGAAACCCAAGGCCTGTCCAAAATCGCCGGATCACCGCCAGGGTTGGCGTCTGTGGGATGAGATGGAACCGGCTCCTGAGGCCCAGCTGATTCGGTCTGGGGGGCCGTCAAAATTTCTAAATCAGCGGTAGTCAGGGGCTGCGTAGGCGCCTCGCTGAAAACCGGAGAACCGGCGGTAGGCCTTGCTGAGGCCTCGGTATATGGTCTTGGCCTTGGTTGCCTGTCCTTATCCTTGCGTTTTTTAATCATTGCTGATGTCGGTTGTTCCGACGACATGCTATAATTAAATTTTCTGCCAAAATAATGTCGGGCGAAATCTGCCCGACGCTTGATTGTACGTTTGTTGAACCTAGCACAAAACAGACAACCAGAGACGTTGTGGTCTGGGCCTAGGCAAGGAATACAATAAGAATGAAAATCCTTATGAGGTATTTGCTTCCCACAAGAAATGCAATTATTAACTTTGTCTGACATCGGTGTGAGGCAAGAAAAGTTTCCCCAACGGGGTACTTAGCTTTAGAGAAGACTTTGGGCTGAAATTCGATTCGAAAATCTCAGGAGCTAGCCGACCGGCACTTGCGAACTGCTTCTGCTTCGGGTACCGCGCGGCTAGAAAGACTGAAGAAAATGGCGTTGGCTGCCTCTTTTATCCCCGTGTTGCACTGACATCAGGGAAGAAGCGACGACAACCGACGCCAGACCAAGACTTTGGGATTCGGCCGACTGCGGGACCGCCTGACGGCAGGATAACCCAAGTGTGATGACTGCAGCAGTATAACACGAACATCCTGTAACAGCGGCCCTGCAAGAGGCTTCTAGAGAATCAAAACCACATTGCAAAGTATGCTTTCCTACTTGTTCAGCTGCATGCAATAAATCCTGTTTTCTGCACATTCTGAATTTGTCAACATTTTCTGTTTAAGCAGTGACATTAGATATTGCTGATATTTAAGCATATGAAATTGACAATTTAAAGATCTTATAGCCAAGTTAGCAGAAGTATAAATCTTTTACCCAATCTGTCCAGGGCCCTTGAATCACTATCAGAGGCATAGGGTTTTTTGCAATGGAAGCCTTGACCCCTTTGGGACCCTGAGAGATAGTTTCTGGGTCTGCTGCAGGGTTTTTACAAAGAAATGTATGTAAATCAGGAACCCTGTAGTATCTGTCTGGTTTAACAGGAGCTGGTGGCAAAGAGTCAGGAGACAGTCCGAACTCTGAAAATACATAATCTACAATGTCTAAAACAGGAAGAATAGCAAGGGGCCTGTGCTGAGGTAATAAGAGGAAGTCTCTGAGCCTTTTCTTGGATTCTGAGTAATCTTGACTCTCCCTTTGGAAATGCTCCCTCACAGTATGCAGGGTTTCCCCAAAAGAATAATCCTCAGGAGGTGAGGCTGAAGGAATAGATTCTTCAGCATCTGAATCCTCATAGGGAGGAAGAGAATATTCCTGTTCAGAAGAGGAATCAGAGGAAATGGAAACCGGATCTGAAGATGCATATTCTATCTCTTGCCTAGGCCTTTTATCAGGAGGGGGATGGGAACCCCTGATCAAAGTAATTGGGTCTTCGGCCATTTTAAGCATCTGTTTTTTAGGCATGGAGGCCTGTCCAGGAGAATGCTGTACTTGTTTCTTTGTCTTTATAAACTCCGGTAGTCGGTTGCTTAGACGGCATTATATAGTTAAATCTTCTGCCAAAATAATGAAATGCAAAATCGTACCGATGCTTAATAGTGCGTTGGTTAAATCTAGCACAAAACCGACAACTAGCAACATCGTGGTCAGGGCCTAGGCAAGGAATATAGTAAGAATGAAAATCCTTATGAGGTATTTGCTTCCCACAAGAAATACAATTATTAACTTTTTCTGACATCGGTCTGGAGCAAGAAAAAAGTTTCCGCAATGGGGTACTTAGCTTTAATGAAGACTTCGGATCTGAAATTCGAATTTGAAAATCTCAGGAGTCGGCTGACCGGCACTTGCGAACTGCTTTTGCTTCGACTTGCGAACTGCTTTTGCTTCAGGCACCGCGCGGCAAGAAAGACTGGAGAAAATTGCGTCGGCTGCATATTTTATACCCTTGGCGCACTGACGTCAGGGAGGAGGCGACAGCAACCGACGCCGGACCTAGACTTTGGAACTCAGACTGACTGTGGGCAGCCTGCCAGCAGGATAACCCAATTGTAATGACTGCAACAGTGAAACACAAACATCACTAATTGCTTGTACCTTAGTACCCATATCACAAACCTTGCAGTTTCTCAATTTTTGTATTCTCTTCTGTTTAGTCTCTTCCCACATAGCCTTAGCTGTGACAACAGTCATTTCTAATCCATACTCCTAAATATTTCATTTTGTCATGTCCCCATAAATAAGGATATTGTTGGACCAATTTGTGTGTTGGTACATAATTTACAGTTACTGCTTTTGTTTTAAGCTTCATTAATTTTGTATCCTGAGAAGACTTGAAATTGTCTTAAAATAATCCACAACGGCGTAATGCCCCTTTCTGGTTTTATGTATAAAATAATATCTGCAAATAGAGCCAGCTTTTCCAGACTACCACACCAATTACATCCTTGAATTTCAGAGTCCCTTATTTTCTTTGCCAATGGTTCTAAATATAATGCAAACAACAACAGGCAAAGTGGACAACCCTGGCTGGTTCCTCTACTCAAGCAAAAGTTATCAGAGAAGACCCCACCCACTATTTTTTGCTTCCAATCCCTCATATACACTCCTAATCAACCTTATAATTGTATCAGGAAAAAAAAATGCTTCCATTGCCCTGCTCATGATGTCCCAAGTCTACTCTGTCAAATGTTTTCTATGCATCAAGACCCACCAATAACAGTGGTATTTTCTTACATTCTGCTTCCCTCTGGATCATCAATATTCTGTTAATATGGTCAAATGTTGGCCTCTCTTCCACAAAACCACACTTTGGTCATTAGAGACAAACACTTTATAATTGTGGTTTAGTCTTGATATGGGCCTGTATGAAGCTGGATCTGATGGATCTTAACCCTCTTTAGGTATTACCATTACCACTGTCTTCTTCCAGGAAGCTGGTACTTCTCTTAAAATACTGTTAAACAAAACCTTCCAGATCTTTCAGTTTTTTCCCTCCTAGCTTCCAAACTTCCACAGAATACCAACGATTCCTGGGGACTTTCCTGTTGACTGGTTATACATAGCCATTTTTATCTCATCTCTTCCTATCCTGTTAGTAATTGAGTCTCATCTACTGCCAACCTTGGCATATTGAATTCTTCCATAAACATTTGTACCTTTTCTTGATTTCCATATTTCTCTGCTTTTATACAAACTTTCATAAAATTTCCAAAATATTTCTAACATTTCTACAGGGTCTCATCTTCCCTGTCATAGGCTCCCTAGGCTTGGTGACAGTCCTTTCCACTTTGTTGCCTGAGTTGTTGTGCTAAAAATGTTTGTGTTCCAGAATTATCATAAAAAAACAGTTGCTTAACAGCAAACTTTCCAAACTCACACATATCAAAGTAATCCCTTATTTTCTGTTTAGCATTCTGCAGTTGCTCCTTTTCTTGTTCCAAGAGATTCTCTATTTTGCAATACTTAAACATCTGTCCATCCCTCTAAATAATTAGTTACTTCTTATCCATATCTTCCTTTCCTTTATTTCCACCCTAGTTTTAAACTCCACTTTAATTTTATCCCTTTCCCTATCTATATTTTCAGAAGAAATTCCCATCTTCTATAGTAGCTTCTGAATTAATTCCAAAACTCATTCCTTAAATTCCTGTTTTCAACCCATAGGTGGGAAAGCACCAGTGTCTCATTTTTATTTCATTATCTTGTGTTTTATTTTAGTGATTATTGGAGCATGATCTGAAATAGGTGCATTTCAAGACCTTCAATTAAAAGCACATGTTCCTGTGAGATACAAATTCTACCTAGTCTAGCCCAGTTTTTGCATCTTGGAGAACAATACTTAAATTCACTCTGAACTCCTACTACTGAATTCACATCTTCCATGCCAAATATCTTCACAAATTTCATTAAAAACTTACCCTCCTTTGTTATATTTTCCCTTCCAGGTCCCCCAGACACATCTTAACTGTTGCGAACCAAATTCAAGTCTCCATCTATAAATATTCTTTGCTGAAAGCTGATTTCTCTCAGAATTTTCTTAAGCTCCATTATAGCAGTTTTAGGTGTAATGTAAATGCATGCCACTGTAATCCTCCTCCCTTGTCAGTAGCCCCTTAGTACTATACATCTTCCATTATCTATTTCCCCCCCTTTTTATCACTATTGGTGCTCCTCTTGCAATTAATATGTACTCCTCTTTTCCTTTGCCCCAGACATTCCACTGAATAACCATCCTGAAAACCTTCTTTATCAAATTCATAAGTTCAGTTATTTCTAGGTGGGTCTCCTGTAGCATTGCTATTTGCACTCTACATTTTTTTCATATAGTTCACTACTTTCTTTTTCATATTTATCTGCAAGATCATTCAGACAAAGATTTTACAAAAAGAATACTTTTCTTATATGGTTATTACCACCTTTTATATACAGTTTTTTTTTTTTGTTAAATGTCTAGTTCCAACTTTTATGTAACATGCATATACTTTTCGGCAGGTTGGCTTTTTACACAGTTTCTTGTCATATCCATTCAAGCCTATGCCACATCTTTTATAACTTTTTTTGGTTTGTTTTTGAAAGCACTCAAACAGCCCCCCCCCCGCCCAAAAAAACATATCAACTTACACAAAACTATGTACATCTTCAAATATTGAAGTTTTTGCTTACTAATAAGAGTAAAAGTTCTAAGTTGACAGCCACACAGACAGGCTAGAGTTAACCACAAAGAAAGGTTAGTCGTGCTAAGATGCATGGTACAACCTGTGTTATTAGTGCTATTTGATTTGGTCTATCATTATAGCTCTCCCAGCTGAGAAAACACTTGAATGCCTTCAGTAAACATTTTCTCCAAGTCATTTCTCTTTAGTAAATGGTCTTCCAGTAACATGCAAAACTGCTAAGGATACCATATTTACCAGAAAAAAGCCTTATAACATTCAATATTCTTTTTCATGTACATACTTTTTTTTAATAAACTTGTTACTGGATAACGCCCAAGGTCTTAAGCTAGTCATTTCCCTATGTAAACATGGGAAAACGCACACATTTTTCTTTTGTTATACTCTCTTACCACCAGACCCTTCCTTTCTCCCCCCAACTCCCTCCCACTTTTTTTATATAACACTGCAGTGCCTACATTTCTTAAAACTGAACAAAGAAAATGAGAGAAGCAAGAAGAAAAAACAAAAGCACCTGTTTGTATTACTATTCCCGTTGCATTTCAAAAAAAGAAATTAGAAAACTTTACTTAAGTCTAATTGGTTTTGTCTTACCTTTAAAGTTCGCCCTGCTGGGAAAACCCCAGATTGCTTTCAGAGAACATGTCCTAGCCAATTTCTCTTTTCCCCCTCAGCCAATCCCCTTCCATCAGACTGTGTCCAGTTTCTCTTTATCAGATTTTTTTCTATGGAAACAAGAAGACTAGCTGCAGAATTGCTACTAAGTATACATGCATTTGCTAGAAAAAAGCCTCATAACATTTAATATTTTTTCATTTACTTGGTCTCTTAAAACTAATCAAAGGTCCTTAATCCAGCCATTTCCCCATGCAAGAATGAGAAAAAGCACATTGATTTTATCTTTATCATGCTTTAAAAAGTTTTTTTTACACTGCATTGTATATACTTCTCAAAACTGTACAAGGAGAGAGAGAGAGGAGGGGAGAAAAAGAAAAAGCACATGTGCCCAATCCCCCTTACACTTAAAAATAGCATGCAAAGAAAACCATACACCACAAACACAGTACTATTAAGAGAAAACATTTTCTTTACTTACGTAAAGCTTTCTCCCTTCTCTTCCCCTCCCCAAAGCATTTTTCTGAATGTTAAAAACATGAAATATGGCATGCACTTTAGTGTTCCCAAGGCCATCAAATTTTGAAAGTCTTGATATTTTCAGAATTTTTTTGTTCCGTCATATTTCACAAGCATAAAATTATTACATTGTAATCCCACAGTAAGTTACTGGTTTTATTACAGTTCTTCTCCTTCGCCCAAATCCTGTACCTGCTTCATTTCCAACATACTCTCGATTCTTCTTGTCAACTCTCATGCTCCCTTCCCCCTCTCAATTTTCCATTGAAATACTAGAAAAGGTTTCACAGGTGCAGTCTCTCTGCGGTCTTTATTACCAGAACAAAAAAAAAAGCAGAATCCCTGTTTCATAGCTCACTTTTTGTTGGAGAATCTTGTGAATTTCCTCCTTGGCATGTACTTCATCAAAAATGATTTTGTCCCTACAGGGAAGAATACCTTAACGAATCGCTGGATACAGAAAGTCTGAATTTCACACCTGCATCTCAAAATTCCCTGAATACTGAAATTAATTTACTCCTCTTCTACCTGGTGTACGAGTAATCATTTTCCACTAACACTTTGCTGTATTTTGTTCTTCTGCCACAGTTTTGTCAGAATCAACTCCTTCTAGTAGGATTGCAACTTCACTATTAAAAGTCTAGGTTGCTTTCTTATAGCTAGGTTTGGAGCATACACCCGATGTGACCTTTCAATTAATAACTCATGTAGTGGAATACCAGTCAAGTTGCTTATTTGTGCTTTCATAAAATTAATGCAGTCTGTTCCTTCCAGCTTCTCAGGTATAGCTGAAAATATCAGGTTTTCCCTATGTGCTCTGTCCTCTAATTCTATTTTTTTTTTAAACATCTCTTCCTGAGCATTCATATTCAGCCAGCTTTCTCTTCATTTCGACCTCTGATTTTCGCAACTTTATCATCTCACCTGATAATCTGTTTAAAGCTGCTTCCATTTTTCCAGCCTTTTGTTGTTTGTGTTGATACACTCCATCAGTGATTTGTTGACTGTAACCAGGTCTGTGTGCAGTTGTCATATTCTCCTGTGGGTTACTGGAAGTCATGTCTGAAGATTGCATTGCTTTTAGTTGAACAGCTGCACAACTTTCCCCAGTCAGTGTTTCTTCCTCACTTTTTGTAGCCAATTTTTTTCCAGATCTTCTGTATTTCTTTATTCCTGGCATCCAGGCGGTGCATTTACTAGCCAGTTACTGAAACTTCCCCATAAATGCGTCTACTGGCCTTCTCTGCAGAGTTTGTTTTCATACTGGGAGAGCTAGAAACAAGCTGTTACTCAATGTGCAGCCATCTTGAAGTCCCTAGAATCTGCCTCCCCTTCATCTCAGTCCTGTCTCTGAGGATCTACCTCAGGTTCCAAGTGGACAGATTATGATGGTCACTTTCTGAAGCACATTGAAGTCATTTCCATTAACAGAAAACTCACGTGGCCTTCTAAGAATTGGGGCTGTCAGTGAAAATCACATTTAAGACTAAGAACAAGCAGCTGGAAGTGGGGACACCAACTAGGCATAGACAATGAATGGAAACCACAGATGAGACCAAGGTGGCTTAATAAAGCCATGCAAAATGAATCTAAAGGAACTGTGCTAAGGTAGTTCAGACATTTAAAACAGAGCTTCTGATAACAGGACGAAAGGTGCCAGCAACTCCAGCACTTGAGCCACAAAAGTCAGGAAACGCTACACAGGAGGGACAAATGTCAGAGGGACAAACACAACTAATGCCAGAAAAAGGGGGTGTCAAACAGGGTGCCAGTGGAGAAATGGATGTTCACCAATAAATATGTCTATGCAATCACAACAGAGGTCTAGTACACACTGGCACTGGAAGAGGAGTCTGACCCAATTCTGGAAAAAGTAGCATCAGAAAAACCTGAGAAAAAGGTAGGAGCTTTACAAAAACTGGTTGTAATATCAGCAATGGGGCAACTAGCACCAAGAAAACAGGAGCCCGAAAGACTGACACTGTATCATAATAAATAATAAGTGCAGACTTCGGTAGCCTAGCATCAAAATGTCTTTTCCTGCACCCAAGTAGTCATACTGTGTGTGACAGGAGTTTGGAATATTCCACAAAGTGAGAGAAATCAGATTTAGAAGCCTAGACCAGTTATCTTTTGAAGAGAAGGTGCTAATGACATCAACCATTATTATACTAGGAATATTAGTCTCCATTTTAACACCACCTGAATCTTTTAAAACATTTTTGGGAAAGGTCTGCTCTGAGAGGAAGGCTCTTCAACAACTGTTGGCGAGGCTAAATAATTGGAAAGGGGGAAGTCACTCACTGTCCCTAACAACAATTCAGAATGTTTAGACCCTTTTTTAAGGTGTAGGAAGTTGTACAAAAGAAGTTGAAGAGTCTGAGAAAGGGGAAGTTACTTGTTTACAGTTACTAATTTCTGAGGAAGTAAAACCGTGCAGAGCCTCCAGCTCCATCATTTACTGACATCACTGAAAACCTTGTAAATGAACTTCTTTGATTACAATGATGTGCACCCAAAGCAGTACAGACATTAAGGACGTATCAGCCGGCTAGCTTCCAAAGCTTCAGATCACCTTTTTTTTAAGCCGCCCAACAGTCTGAACTCATGGAACGTGCTCTGAAATCTTTGGGAGCTGGCTGTTAAATCCTTGGCAGGATATAACCCATACAGTTAAGGCTACTGCACCCCTGATCAACATGATGAACACATGAAAATATTTCATTAACCAGATCAGGTACACACACTGAACACTTTTTGTAAAAAAAAAAAAAATACATGCCTTGGGTGGTATGAAAACTGTGGGTCTGAATGAAGTCTTCATTGCAATCTTTTTGAAGTAAAGGCAAGAGGCACATATATGTCTTGTACAGCAGCAAGTACCCACCCCCCTCCCCCAAAACTAGAATAAAAAAAGGTTCAAATAGGATATAGACAAAGTATAGGCATATGAAAGCCAAAAAGATGGATAAAGAGCACAGTATAAATTGAATGTGAAGTAAGAAAACGGCACACAACTTACAAGGCTAGAAACATCAATATTAAAAAACAATAAAACCAGAGTACAAAGGTAAGCGCTTTCACGACTTGGAAGTCGCTTCATCAGACAATCTTAAAAAGCTAAAGGCATCTTTATATAGCAACATATGGTGGTCAATTAATGTAATTGACTGTTAAAGAGAAAGCACAAAAACACAATGAACTGTTTGCAAGTGTTAAAATTAAACAAAATTATCTATGTACAGATAAAAAATATTTAAAATCATCTCAAATTCTGTTTAAAGAAAAATATATGTATATGGAATATGTTTGCGTTTCAGAGGTTGTGCCTTTAAAAAAGATTTTAAGGAGGAGGTATTGTTGAGACCTGGAGGTTTCTCTGCATTAAGCAAGAGAATCCATTTTTGCTCAGCAGCCTCTGTTCGATTTTCCAAATCACCGCCTCAAATGGTGTTGTCAATAATCTGCAATACCAAGAATTTAAAGGTGTGTGAAGAATCAGTCTGTATATTATGGGTTGCTAGAGCATTCGTTTCTCTCTTGTTTTTACTCTCTCTAATATGTTCTAATAGTCTGTCCTTGAAAGGTCTATTTGTTTTTCCCACATAATACGCATGGCATTTCTGGCAAAATGAGAAATAGACAATATTATCTGTTTTGCAGTCTGCATAGTGGTTTAGTCTAATGTTAAAACTGCAAAAAGGATGTGCATAAATGGCATGACTGTAGATATGTCTACATGCAGAACAATTTCTGCACAGAAAAGTGCCTATCCTAATAGAAGTAGCTGTTCTAGAAAAAGTGGGTCTATTACAAAGATGTTGCTTTAGAGATTTATTATTTCTAAAAGAGAAAGAAGGTGTAGTACCTACTTTGTTGATCATATCAGGGATGTCCAAGATATTCCAGTTCTTCTTAATGATATCACAGTAATCATTAACATCACTGGAGTACTGAAAAACAATCCTGAAGGTATCTTTAGTAAACAAAGAACAATCAGATGTATATGACTTTTCTGTAGTAGCACCGAAATATGGTTTGCATCTACTGGATCGGTGTCCATGCTTCATTAATCATGTTATCTATATCTAACTCAGAATAGCCTCGTTCTAGGAAGTCTTACTTAAGGTCTGTAAGGGCTTTTATTGCATCTGTATCATCATTGTGCAAACACAATACTCTTAAAAAAAAAAATCTGCCCCTACAGTGTATTGCGAGAAATGTGTCTAGGATGCATGCTTTTTTTGTGTAAGAGTGTTTTTTCTAGTAGGTTTTCTGAAAATGCTACTAGTTACTTGATTCAAATCAGACTAGAAATACATCAAGAAATTCCATTTCACTAGAGGAATATTTATATGTAAATTTCAAGAAATCAGTAGCATTATTCATATAAACAATGAAATTATTAAGTTCACATATATCACCTTTCCATAACAAGAAAATATCATCCACAAAGCGCACATACCAGAGAATCCTATCGAAGTACTCATTAGTTTTTGTTAATTATAAGATGTATGTTCCCACTGCGCTAGAACTAAATTGGCGTAGCTATTTGCACATGCTGTGCCCATAGCCATGTCAATTTTCTGAAGATACAATTCATTTTCAAAAACAAATACTGCTCTCCAGCACAATTTCCAATAATGCACACATCAGCCTGACTTTATCATTAGAGTAACAGTTATTGATAGTCAAAAATTCCCTTATTTCAATTCCAGTATCATTCGGAATACTAGTGAAAAGGGATTCCACATGTGACAAAAATATAGTCGCTGTCGATAGTCAGTAAAAGAGTGTGTAGTCTTTCTAAGAAAGACTTATCTTTCAAAACAGTGCGACATGCATCTAGTAGTGCATGTAAGTTCTTCTCCAGGAAGATAGATAGCGGTTTGGTGCACCATCCTGAGCCAGAAATAATCGGTCTCGTAGGTGGAGTGTTTTTATTTTTATGTATTTTAGGTAACCCTTAAATCACAGGGATCATTGGATGGGCTACAGTAAAAAAACTTGAACAAATCCTCATTTATAAGTTCTGTCATTAGCAGATCAAAAGTCAGAAAGGAAACTTTTTCCATGATACTATTCGCAATCACTTTAGAGATACATTGGTATGTATTTGTGTAATCTAAAAGTGACATTTGTTTTAAATAGAGGTCTTTGTCCAAAACTACTATCCCTCCACCCTTATCGGCTGGTTCAATTTCAATAGAGTGCATGTTTTTAAGCTCATTTAGGGCTAAACAATCACCGTTAGATTATAAAAATTGCTTTTAGTGCCTTTAGTAAAAAAGCTGCCTATATTCATATTCACATACATCAATGAAAGATTTAACTGTAGAATCAAAACATGGTGTAAAAGTGCTAGGTTTCTCATAGACATTGGTTTCCCTTACATTTGTATCAGAAAAAATAGTTTTTAATGTAAGGTTCCTGCCTAACAAACACAGGTCTTAACATTTCAGCATGGTCTGCTCTCTTCCCAGGAACGAAGACGAGACCTTTATTTAACAGCATTATATGTTCTGCAGTCAATTCAATAGATGATATTAAAAATTAGACCTGGATTTAGTAGCATCTCCTTTTTACCGTTTGCTGCTTGCTCTCTGTGCTGGGAATGCTTTGTATGTTCCCTTTTCTTGTTGCACTCTCAGCAATTTTATCGGTAATGGGTCTTATAACAAAAAAACTAGCTGACCCATTATTCGCCATAAAAGCATTAGAGCCAGTTGGGTTAACTGTGGTTTTAGAAATGATAGAATTCTTTTGAGTAGCATTACATGCAGCTGATGTAGAAGCTACTGCTTCAGTGTGTAAAGCGCTGCTGGGAACAGCTTGTGAATTATCGGTTAGAATATCTGATAATATAAACTGTTCGGTGTTTCTGTTAACTTGTGTGGTTGTTTGTTGCTTCAGAGCAACTGGCTTTGAACGCACTGATGATGGAGTAGGCGTGACATTCGCTTCTACTGGCACACACGACTAATACTATGAGCTGTTACCAGTACAAAATTCAATTCCCTCAGTCTTCCTCTGCTTTATTGTGTAACCTTAAGAAAGTTACTTAGCCAGACAGTGTTTTGGGGCATTTGGGTGGTTTCATAGACTACCTGCCTTGTTACTACACAAGGACCTACACAATGATCAGCCTGCAAAATGTTCATAATTAGATGAACTCTCATAACTTTTAATGGCTATAGTTTGGATGCACTTACAGTTGACAAAGAAAAACTCTGACAATGCTCACTTTAAAAGTTTGACTGCACATTATACAAAGTAGTACAAATATTTGTTACAAGCTCAACCTTTCACCTTACTGAAAGGCAAAAAGGACAAAAACAGATGTTTGTCTGTTACTGGATAATGTAAGCAGTATTAATAAAATACTGTTTAGCTAATTTTTTGGCTCTCGATTACTGACTGACCATCAGTCCCCTTTCTCCATAAGACTCTACCAGTCTAAAGAATGAAGAAAACGTCTAGAGCTGCTGTCCCTCAAGTCATGGCTTCTGACAGCTGGCTACTGTGGCTGCGCCTTGTCTGCTCAGCTATAAGAGTATCCTGCAATAGAGAATATTCAGGTTGTTTTAAACTAAACTGCCAGCAAACTGCTATCGTAGTTTTCATAAAACCAAAACAGAAACACACTGATCACTATATTCCTTCATAAGGGTTATTGCTGTTTCACGCACTCTGTGGATAAACTATTTTTTCACTACCATCAAGCCTACTCTTCTGGTTGTTCTACTAACCTTTCATTTCCCCACAGGAAAAAGCCCAACAACCTCATTTATTTATTTATTTATTTTTTTGGGGGGGGGGGGGCAATGTAATGGGGAGTGGTACCTTCATCATGAAGATGATAAAGGTTTTTCTGTGCAGATCAGACTCTTCACAAATGCTTGTTAGCATTCAAAGAGTTGGCTTGCAATGTGCCTTTGTGAAGCACATTATGCCTGCAGAGGACATGTCCAACTGCCACCCCTTCCCAATCCTGACAAAGGCTTGGTGCAAGCAGAGATTCAAAAAATGAAATAAGAATGAGCCCAGCCAAAAGTTTAGGCTAATCACAATCCTAAAAACTGCAATGTTACATGGCTGGGCTTCCTGACAGTGCCCTTGAATTCTGATTAATTGCAAAATTCAATTCACCCACAAGTTATGCTCTGCTAGTTACAACTTTGTTTTAAAAAGATCTCCGTTGTCTTTTTCACCCCACCCCCCAATTACATCATTTTAGTTAATGAGGACCGGAAATTGCCTACCATACCCCCCCTCACCTACCCCCAGGTTCACCAAACGACTCAGAGTACATCTTCTAGTTAAACTATAAGCATCATCATCACAACAAAAGAAAGACCCTCTTATTTGACTATGCTCAAAAAGGAGCAATCAACAGCCAATATGAGAGGAGGAGTGAGAGGCATGAAGTTTTGGGGTTAATAAATCAAGAGACAAGATGCAATGAAGTATCATTTATTCATTTATAAGATACTCCAAGTTTCCACAGATAAAACCTTGAGTAAAGGGCAGAGTGAACAGACTATAAAGGAAGTTTTCATCATAATGGTATTCCTGACCGCATCAAAACATGAAGCCCAGTTGTCAGTAAAGTAGCCCGAGAATCTGTGCAGTACACTGGAAAGACAGCAAGCTGTAGACGAGATATCACAGGCAAATGCATCAAAAGCTAATGGACCAGGAAGAACAGCAACCACAGAAGTGTCACAGCTATACATCTCACAAGAAAAGCAACTGAGAATTGTATTAGTCTAAAGATGCACAGACACACACTAAACTCACATTTGCAAGTGAAGCTAATGCAGAACAAAACAATTCAAAAAGTAAGATCAGCTGTCCAATGTAAACAGTCCTATTAGACTTGCTAACAAAACCTGCAGACTTGTTGCATAGTTAAAAGGATTCTCAAGACCAAAAAGCTTCTTTTATAAAGAAAGTCTTTCGGTGTATGCTGAAGTTTTCAGTTTGAAGTAAATAGCCTATGACCTGCCCAGCATATAGTGTTAAAAAGTTCATTTTAGGTGTTAAACACCAATGCATGCTATACCATATAGTTAAGAGTGCTTAAAAGTGGGATGTTTTTGTATGGGTGTACAACTTTAAAATGAATGTGCTAGTTACAGCGATTAGAATGTCGTGTGGTAACACACTGCTTCAAGAAAAAGTAGGAATACAGACCTCATGAAGTTAAGACCACACCAGGGTATGTGCATTACTTAAGGCTCTTGACAGGATACATTTTACTCGATCTGCAGCTAAATGTACTTTTTAATGTATGAAGCATGGTATAGATCACTTTGTTATTCCATCTTTCAAGAGAAAAAGAAATTTAGAAAATTAGTAGTTATGTACTTACTATAACTTGGCATCAGTGTTGTCCATTTTCATTCTTCCTCACGAATGGGTCTAGGGTCCAACTCAGCCACATATACAAGGCTTCGGATCCAAATCTCGAACTCCTCCCTCTACCCATAATGCACTATTCCATCCTAACTCCTCCTATCGAGTTTGCTGCCTTACTGCCCATTTTGTTATAGAGACAGAACAGACGAGAAAAATTTGAGTGAGGCTCAAACCAGGAACAGGAGGGTTCCAATATCATCCAAAAGATCTTTTTAGGAGTGACAATCCCAGGGATCGCTGGGAGGGAAGGTGAGGAAGAATGAAAATGGACAACACAGATGTCAAGTTATGCTAAGTACATAACATCTAAAATCTAATGTTGTCCTTTTCATTCTTCCTCACGAATGGGTCAGAGTCCCCAGCTAAGTAACTCTTGGCAGACCCTCAAGGAAGGACATGCACTGTTGAACCAAAGGAATCCCTGCTTTTGGAGACGATGTCTAATTTCTAATGTGTAACAAAATTATGAGTATTTGCCCAAGTGGCTGCAGTGCAGATGTCTTCAATGGAAGTTCTTGAGGAAAAGGCAGATGAAATAGCCATAGATCTAGTAGAATGAGCTCTGGGAAGATGAGGCAATGCCAAGCCTTTTTTGGAAATAAATCAGCAAAATACAATAACTAATCCATTTGGCCACTATAATTTTGGAAACTGCCTGACCCAAGTGGCTAGAGGAAAAAGATACAAACAGCTGATCAGACTTCCTTACTGTTTTGTTCTGTGAAGATAAAAAAAATTGTCTGAATATCAAGAAGCTGCAGTTCATACTCACCCTTATTAGTAAAGTTTGGAAAAAACTTAATTGTATGGACTGGTTAATGTTAGCCTCCATGGCTAGTTTAGGCGGAAAGGAAGGGTTGGTTTGTAGAGATACCCTATCCTTATGGAAAAGTAATACAAGAAGGCCCAACCGATAAGGCCTGAAGCTCAAATTCTTTTTGATGAAGTGATAGCTAACAAAAGGATCGTTTTCCAAGCAAAAAACTTCATATTGTATTTGTCCACTGGTTCAAAGGGTTACTGAGTTAACCTCTGAAGAACCACAGTCACATCAAAAGGAGGACGGGGGATCCTTTATTGGAGATCTAAGGAGAAAAACTCCCTTCATGAAACCTTTGCATAATCTGGAAGATGTCAGAGAATAATTAGTTTCCGACATGGAAGTTGGATTTGGTTGCCAATGGACGTTTAACAGTAGAAAAAAATGGGTCTATATTAGTAGTTCGAACGCACAATTGTCTGAATGCTGTACCATCGAACTGGGAAGTTCAAAATGTCAAAATAGCGAAGCTGCGAAACACCACATTTTTTCCCAGGGAAAAAATTTGGTGGGCTGTTCCGGAGCCTTTGCTATTTCCTCCACTGTGGTGTGATCTCTGAGTTGGTATATTTAAGTAAGGGGGGGGGCCATTAGGAATAGTTTGACGTGTACGTGTGTTAGAACAGCGATTTTTTTTCCCCGGGGGGGGGGGGTCACTGTTCTGTGTGTGTTTGACATTATTGCATTTCGAACTTCGGGGTTCAACATTTATGTAGCCGAACCTATTGCAGTTCGACTAAGTGATACAGACCCGAAAAAAATAGCCTCTTCCTCAAAAAGTTTAGTGAGAAAAAGAATGGTCAAAGTAGGTGCTGAAAAGGGGTCAATATTCTGCTTAGAAGCCCAAAGAGAACCTTTTCCATTTGCTTCTGCAGACTTTCTTGTTGGAGACCTTGAGGGAGGCCAAGATAATGTCACGAACTGGGAAAGCAAGCTTGGGCCATCTTACTGTTACTGGAAGTGGAGAAACCATGCAGTCAGACTGACGGCATGGAGATTGGGTGTTGAATTCCTGATGGATGAGTTAGGAGATCCTGAGTGGGTCCAGTATCCATGGAGGCTATTTCAAGTGAGACCAAAGGAAGGGCAACCCATACCTATCAAGGCCAGAAGGAGCAATGAGGATGACTGAGCTCTTCACCCAGCTTGCCTTCTGTAGGAATTTTGGAATCAGAGGAAGAGGAGGGTAGGCACAAATGAGACCATGGGGCCAATTGTGAATCACAGCATCCCTCAGTGACTCCTCCAGGGGGGTCAGATCTCAAGAGTACCTGCTGCACTTGTTGAGGGGTGAGGCCAACAGGTCTCAGCAAGGCTGGCCCCAGTGGATGAAGATAATTTTCAGTACTGTTTGACTGAAGGAACATTCGTGAGGAATCAGAATGGACCTGCTGAGTCAGTCTGCCAAGCATGCCGGTTTTCCCCTTTAAGTGTTCCAATGAGAAAGCTGTCTGAAGAGATCACCTATTCCCAAACCCTCATGGCCTCTCTGCACAACAGGTAGGAACGGGCTCCTACCTGTTTGTTGATGTACCAGACAACTGACATGTTTGTGTGGACTGCAATAGTCCCTAGAGGGAGAACATCCTTAAAGGCTTGCAACATTTGAAGGACTAGAACTACTTTTATCTCTAGGACACTAATATACAATTTTGTCTCCGAAAGGGATTACATGCCTTAGACCAGCTTTCCTATAAAATGCCCCCCACCCCAGTTGGGAAGATTCTGTGGTCACTGTGGCGATTGAGGGAGGAAGGGAGTAAGTACAGTTGTGGGCACTTACCATAAATGTAGATGTTCGAGTGTACTCACTGTTGCAATCATTACATTTGGGTTATCTGCTTGCAGGTAGCCCTCAGTCGGCCTGATTAACAAAGTCTTGGGTCCTGTGTTGGCTGCTGTCCCTTCTTCCATAACGTCAGGTCGGCAGTGGTATAAAAACATGCAGCCGACGCCATTACATCAGTTTTTCTTGCCCCAGATGTCAGGTGCCCCCCTAATGGGGAGCAATTAAATATAAAAGTACAATGATATACCTCCAAAAAAGCACACACACCAAAAAGGCTTTTAAGCATAAATGAAAGTAGAGGTATAGCCAAAAGAAGTTAGGGGGCTGGAGGTAGGGTAACCAGGACTGCAACAGTGAATACACTCGAACATCTAAATTTATAGTAAGTGTACACAACTGTACTATGTTCTTCATGTTTCACTGTTGCAATCATTACATTTGGGTAGATTCCCAAAGCTATGGTTGGGAGGAGGAATTTAGATAGCATTAAGACCAGCTATAAGGCCCTGCAAGACTGTAGTGGCAAAGCCAGCTCTGGATTTAGAGAAAATTGGCAAATGATAATGCTTGGTGAAAGTATGTACAGAACTCCAGGTAGCAGCTTCTAGGATGTCCCTGGTAGGGACACCTCTGAGAAAGGCTGTAGAGGTAGATGCAGTCATGGTGGAGTGAGGTCTAATCCCCTGGGGGATAGGTTTTCCATGGTGCTTATAGCAGAAATTAATGCAATGGCCTATCCATTTAGGAATGGTTTGCTCTGAAATAGCCTTCCCCACCGCCCCTGCAGCAAATGCCACCAGCAGTTTTTCAAACTTCCTTTGAGGTTTAGTCCTGTCCAAATAGAATCTAAGTTGTCTGTGCACATCTAAGGAATGCAGTATCCATTTCCATTTTTGTTCTGTGGATTGTGAAAGAGGGTTGGGAAATGAATGGACTGATCAAGAGCCACACTGGATACCATCTTGGGCATGAAGGATGGATTGGTTCTGAGGGACACCCTGTCCACATGAAAGATGATGAAAGGCTCCACTGCCATAAGGGCCTGCAATTCAGATACTCTTCTAGCTGAAGTGATTGCTAAAAGGAAAGCTGTTTTCCAAGAAATAAATGAAGTCTGCAGTAGCAGCTGGCTCAAAAGGAGGTAGAGTGAGTTTCTCCAAAACAAAGTTAAGGTCCCAGGCTGGTGTTGGAGCTCTCCTGGGTGGTCTCAATTTTTGGCCCCTCTGAGGAACTGCTTGAGCAGTGGATAAGAGAAGAGGGGAGGTTCTGTGTTATAATGAGCAGAAATGGCTGAGGTGTGGATTTTAATGGAGGAAAAAGACAGGCCTTTGTGAAGCATCTCAGTGAAGTATTGTAAAATCTGAGGTAAATTGGGCGCTGCTGTGCTCATCCCTTGAGATTGGTTCTAGGCACAGAATCTTTTCCATTTTTCAGCATAAGATTTTCTAGTACTAGGCCTGCTTGCCTCTAAAATGATATCCGTAACAGGTTTACTGAGGGATGGTAAAGGAGAGATTACGTAATTAGCCAGGCTGCAAGGTTCAGTGTTAGCAGGAGAACCAGGTTCTGCACCCTCAGCTTCTGAGACAACAGGGAAGGAGTCTGAGGCAGGTGCCATGAGGATAACCATGACACACTGCACAGGAGGGGATACCAGTGTTGGCGAGGCCAGTCTGGAGCAATCAAAATCATCATTGGTTTATCCAGTTTGATTTTTAGTAGTACTTTGGAGAGCAGAGGAAAAGGGGGAAAGGCATAGGCTGTTAGGTTTTCCCAGCAGAAGGACAGAGAATCCACTTTCCAGGCTTGTTTGTGGGGAGTCCTTGTGCAAAATTTGTCCAACTGGTAGTTCTGGGGAGAGGCAAAAAGGTCTATATCTGGGCTCCCCCCATTTGCTTGTCAACATGTTGAAAATCCCTGATTCCAGCTTCCACTCATGTGGGCCCATGAGGCTTCTGCTTAGTCAGTTAGTGTATTTAATTTTCCTGACAGGAACTGAGCTTGTAGGTGCACTTGGAAGCTCAAGGCTCTGTTCCACAATGCCATGGCTAGTCTGCAGAGAAGGTAGGAATGTGTACCCCCCCTGCTTGTTTATGTACCACATTAACAGTGGTGTTGTCCGTCTTTATTATTAGTTGTCCTGGAAGAATGTGGTCCTTGAAGGCTGTCAGAGCATTCTGTACAGCTAACATTTCTTTTTGATTGATATGCAGCTGCATTTGACTTGGGTTCCATTTGCCCTGAACGCACTTCCCTGCCAGGTGAGCCCCCCATGCATAGTCTGAAGCGTCTGTTAGGGTTTGGGTGGCAGGGGGTGGTGTGAAAGGTAGTCCCTTGTTTTGGTGGAAGGCCTCTGCCCACCAAAGGAACTCTAGGCGTAGGCAAGGTATGATAGGAATCATTTCTTCAAGATCCTGAGAATGTTGACAGCATAGGCTTTTTAAATACCACTGTAGTTTCCTCATATGCAGTCTTGCATACAAATTAGAATAATGCAGGCCATGAACCCAAAGGCTTGCAGTATTTGTCTTGCAGATAGCAGGGTTTTTGTGGCCACTTGTTTGAAGTAGGTTGTCAAATGAATTTGTTTCTCTGGCATGTGGTAAGCCATCTGGGAAGTTGTATTCAAGCTTGCTCCCAGGAATATAATTTATTGAAAGTGTACCATGTATTACTTCTTTTCATTTATGGTGTACCCCAGAGAAGTTAGAACCCTTTGAACAAAGGCCAGATGATTCAAAAGTATGTCCCGGCTTTCTGCCTGAATTAGACAATCGTCCAGATATGGGTATATTTGAATATTTCTTTGCCTGCAAAATGCAATAACTGGAGCAAGGCACTTTGTGAATACCCTGGGTGCAGTAGATAAGCCAAAGGGCAGTGCAGAGAACTGATAATGTGTGTAGCCTGCTTTGAAGCGTAGGTATCTTCTGCAAGATTCCCTGATTGGGATGTGCAGGTATGCTTCTTTTAAATCTAGTGTTGCCAACCAGGCATCTTTGCCTAGCACAGGGAGTAATTGAAGAGTCAGCATTGTGAATTTTGGAATCTCCAAAAAGGTGTTTAGAGTAGTCAGGTCCAGGATAGGGCGCCATGAACTGTCTTTTCTAGGTACCAGTAAAAGTCTAGAGTAGAAACCTTGCCCTTTTCCTCTTCTGGTACCAGTTGAATAGCCCCCATGCTTGAGAGAAAGTACTTGTTTTTGGGCCTCTGCCCACTGATTTGGGTCTAGGTCCGACCACCCGTTTGGTGTTGGCAACATGTGGAAGTGAAATCTGTATCCCTGGGACACTATTTAAAACCCATTTGTCCTGGGTAATGAGTTCCCAATTATTTGCAAGAGCAGCAATCTTTCCCTCCAAAGGGGCAGTCAGTTGACAAGTGCTTGGAAATTTTAAAAGGAAGTCACTGAGACAGTTTACCATAGGGGAGGGTCTTATTACTCCCAGATTTGGAAGTGGAGGTCCCCCCACTGCTTAATCCTGTGCGTCCCCTGGGACTGTAACCTGGGGTTTTTGCTGTGTCTGGGTTTTGCTTGAGAAGACCTGGAAAGGGCTGGAAAGGACCAATTCTTAGAGGGCCAGTGCCTTCTAAATCTAGGAGGCTGAACTTGTAAGAGATCTTTAACCGTTTGCATAGATTTAGCATTATCTTCCATCTTAAGAACTTCCTCAGCCTTGTTGCCAAACAGGCAGTCCTGATTTAAGGGAGCATCCAACAATTTAACATGATCAGGCAAAGATTGCTCCTTATGCCAAGCATGCCCTCTGAGCACAGACCCAGTAACAGCAGCTCTGCAAGAGGCCTCTAATGAATCAAAACCACACTGCAAAGTATGTTTTCCAACTTGTTCAGCAGAATGCATTAAATCCTGTAATTCTCTATTTTCCAGTCAGGAATCAACATCATTTTCTGTTTAAGCAGTCCAATAACATGTTGCTGATACTTTAACATATGAAACTAGCAGTTTAAATCCCTAATGGCCAAGGTTGCAGAGGTGTAAACCATCTTACCCCATCTATCCAGCGCCCTGGAGTCTCTATCAGAAGGGGTAGGATTTTTAGCAGTAGAAGCCTAAATGTCCTTGGGCCCCTGTGAAATAGTCTCTGGATCTGCAATAGGATTTTTAAAAAGGAACTTATGGGAATCTGGGACCCTGTAGTATCTGTCAGGTTTTCTGGGAGCAGGAAGCAGGGAATCGGGTCAAACTAGATTCTGAAAAAGCATCAACAATGTCTAGTACAGGAGGAATAGCTAAAGGCCTATGCTGAGGTAGGAGAAGGAAATCCCTAAGCCTCTTTTTTGAATCAGAAAAATCCTGGCTTTCCCAGTGGAAATGCTCCATTAGAGTATGTAAGGTTTCCCCAAATGAAAAATCCTCAGGAGGGGAAGCAGAGGGAATGGAGTCCTCTGCATCAGAATCTTCATAAGTGCATAAGGGCAAATCCAGATCATCAGAAGAAACAGAATCCTGATCAGAAGATTCATAATCAACTTCAGTCCTAGGCCTCTTAGAAGGGGGGGGGGGGGTTGGCTATCCCTGATTACTGTCATTAGATCTTCAGTCATTCCTATTTGTTTTTTTAGGCATAGAGGCCTGAGCATGTGTGCTGGGCGTCTTTTTTTTTAGGCATGGTTCGCGATTTAGGCCTAAGTAAAGGAGGAGGCATCGATTTAATATGCAAGCCCGTAGGCCTGAATACACCCTCAGAAGCCAGTGCCTGCACAGCGGCTCTGGACCCATCCAAGGTAGAGACATCCGCGGGTTTCATAGTTGAAGCATCTTGCGGCATACCTGACTCTGAATGGGTCTCAGTAGAGGCCTGCGAATCAGAAGTAGCGGGTATCAAGGGCTGCGAAAGCACCTCACTGAGTACCGGCGAACTGGCGACTGGCTTAGAAGCGTCATCGGCAGTTTTGGACCTCAACCGCCTGTCTCTGTCTTTATCTTTGCGTTTTTTTGGAATCCCAGTAGTCAGATGGCTAACCGACATTTCTGGATAATTAAACAGAGAACCGAAATATTTAGAGGAGAAAATATGCCGATGACAGATAGTGCACCAATTAAATAAAGCACAAAATTGACAACAAGGTACGTCGTGGCCAGGGCCTAGGCAAGGAATACAGTACGAATGAAAATCTTTGAGGTATTTGCTTTCCACAAGTATTGCAATTATTAAACTTTTACTGACATCGGTAAGGAGCAAGAAAACGTTTCCCCAACTGTGTACTTAGCTTTAGTTGAAGACTTTGGTTCTGAAACTCGAAAACGAAAATTTCAGGAGTTGGCTGACTGGCACTTGCGAACTGCTTCTGCTTCGGGCACCGCACGGCAAGAAAGACTGATGTAACGGCGTTGGCTGCATGTTTTATACCCCTGACGACCTGACATCATGGAAGAAGGGACAGTAACCAACGCAGGACCCAAGACTTTGTTAATCAGGCCAACTGAGGGCTACCTGCAAGCAGATAACCCAAATGTAATGACTGCAACAGTGAAACACGAAGAACATCGGCCTGTCCAGAAACATATCCCCTGACTGGCACCACAGAAAACATGACACTTGCAGATTGGAGTGAGTTTCATGGGAAATGATAAAGACTGGTAAAGAATAGACCACCATACCGCCAATGTCCATTAGAGGATTTGCATATAGAATTTTGCTAGAGGAACTAGAAGAATAGCAGCTGACATGGACCCAAGTGCTTGAAGCACTAGTTTTGCTAGAGGGGACGAGTGTGACAGTATGGCCCGCACCTGATTTCTCAATGATACGATAAGATTACGAAGTAATATCGCTTGAGTCGTCGTATTCAGTTGAGTTCCTACAAATTCCAAAGTCTGTACTGGAGTTAGGTTCGATTTGGCATGGTTTACTGGAATGCCTAAGGGGCTGGAAATCTTAAGCAAGTAATCACTGGCTTACCATTATGGTGTGCATTGTACTTTTTTATTTTCAGAAAATGAGCAGCCCATCAAAGCCTGCAATATTTCACATAAAGATGATAATTATGCTGGCCTAAGCACTTCATTCACAGGGATGACAGTGTTTTTTCTTCCTTTGTCATGGTAAGTGCTTTCTAGTCAAACATTTGCACATTTGGCTCTGGTTGTACATTTGCTAGGTAATAATCATCATTACCAGATGAATTTTGCAGAGCAGTTTGAAAGGAAAGCACTGTGGCTACGATCAGTAGGAAGTAGGAATGCATATATTGGAAAGGCTATCATCTTCTCACTGCAGATGACAATGTGCATACTTTAGAATATTTTATTCAGCTGTATAGTCATGGAAGGGTGGTTGTTCTAGCAGACCGTGTATAAACCAAACCTGCCAACATGAGATGGAAAGACTGATTTTAGGGGAAAGACTTCAAGTGTTTGTCTAGTACAATCTTGGGAAAAAAAAAAAAAAAAAAAAAAAAAAAAAAAAAAGAGAAGGGATATCGGATGAGGTCATCTTTCAAGTGAGCTGCCACTACTGCCAAGCTTTTGGTGAACACCCTGGGGGTTGTGGTGAGACCAAAGGGCAGTGATCTGAACTGATAGTGATTGGCTCCCAGCCAAAAGTGCAGGCATCTCCTGGAGCACCCATCTACTTTGATGGGTGAGCCTATGTAACTTCATGGAACCCTTCAAGAGGTCTTAAGAGATCTATACAGCACATCCAATCATCCTTATGCAGAAGATGCAGGATCGACTGAACTATAACCAAACTTTGACTTCTTTACATACTTGCTCAAACTGCTTACAGTCAAAGTTTCTCTGGTCGCCTGTTTTCCTTTGCACTAAAAAGATGTGGGAATTGGTTCAGAATCCTCTGCTTGGGTGGGACCTCCTGGATGACTTTTGTAACAGCTTTTGAATTTCTTGAGCTGTGTGTTCCCCCTGACTGGGGGAACATCGGGGAGTTTCTTTGTTTGGATTGGAGGTGGAAGGGAAAATGGTATGCAGTAACCTCTGGAGATGATTCTTAGCACTCATGAATTTTTTGTAATATCTGTCCAGGCATCCAGGTGTAAGGAAAAAAATGACCCACAACTGCCTCCAGAGATGGACAGTCAGTTAACTCTTCAGGAGAGCTGATAGGGCCTATCAGAGGAGTCTTTGATGCCCTGGTTTTGCTAACCCCCTCTGCCTCTAGTGCAATGTCTGCCATTGAAACATCCTGGAGGAAGTATACCCACGCGACTCCTGAAAAAGTCCCAGAGATTTCCGGAACCACATTTTCTTACCATCTTGCTGGTTCCTACAGAATGTACGTTGAGGGGTAGAAAATTTGATTCCAATGACTGACGGGGTCTTTCCCTCCTGTTCACTGCAGGTGAGCAGATCTTTTGCTGATGGCCCAAACAAGGAGCCATCAAAGGGGGCATTAAATGACGCCTTGAAGGGTACTTGAGTCGCACAGCTGTTAAGAAACATGCCTAGATGAGGCTATGCCTGAACTGGATGCTCGTGGGGCACACTCCTCTGTATGAGAAATCATCCTCATTGATGCATTAGCAATGGACAAAAGACTGGCCAGATGAAGAGAAACCATCTTGAGATCCTCCGCAGACATGGATTCGTCTGAAAGCTCTTTGATCAAATATCTCTGTAAGCAAGTGAAATCTGCCAGGTAGTTCAACGACCTCCATGTGAATGTAGCCGAGGCATACATGTGCATTCCAAATCTGTCCATCGCTCTGGACTCCCTGTTTGGTGAATGGACAGAGTAACTTTGTTCAGTTAGCTCCTTAGTGGCTGCCACCACACCTATGGCATCAACTGGGCTCCCTTTGCTCCAGTGAGGTCTGCCTAATGGAGGAACTAAGAATTTATCTGGGTGCTTGGCGATTGGCTTGACAATGTCTGGTTCCTTCCACGTCCAGCAGGAAACAGATCAAGGAGTTCATCTGACCTGGGGGGGGGGGGTCACCCAAGACAGATGGGCCAAGCCTCCAAAAACTTCCAGGAACACAGATTCCTCAGGCGAAGGAGTTTGGGAAGAACCACCCTTCTATTTGAGGATTTCCAGGATGTCTCCAAAAGGGACATCAAGTGGTGATCAGGGGGGATCCTTTTTCCCTCATCAAAATCTGTGTCTCCATGACAGACTCCAAAGGGAAGTCCATGTGCCTCCTCTTACACATCGTTTTCTGAGGTACCTCTTCCATGGGGTGTTCAGGAGTGGTATTGGAAGGGGGGATCTCTTTGGGGAACATGAGTGGAGGCTTCCCGGAGCTGGCTGACCTTGAGGAGCAGAAATTATGGACTCAGAGCTCAGACCCGATGAAGGACAAGGGATAGGATCAGAGATTTGAGAGGCCAGCTTTCTATGCAAGGAGAAAGCTCTTTTTACTACCTGAAAGGCTGACGGACGCAGGGAAACCTCTCCTCGGAGCAGAGGCAACCGAGGGGTCGGAGGTTGGGGCCAACCCTGGATCAGAGCCTTCTTGATAAAACTGGACCAGAGCTGTGCAGGGCCGAGGCAGAGAGGAAGGGATGCATCTGACAAAGGAAGAGCCAAATCCACCCCCTCAGATCTGGCGGCAACCTCTCAGATCAGACACCCAGTCTGATCTGAAAGTATCGGAGCAGAACTGGTCGGGGACACCATCGAAGTCGAGGAAGGGAGCTTAGTCAGATCAGATGCAGAATCTCAGGAATCTTGGATCCTGGGAATCTGAAAACCACAGGTCGCATCAGAGGAGGCAATGGTATTGCCTGGGCAGGTGCACTCATGGTTCTGAGAGGGGATGGAGTTGCCAGGATTCCCATCTGGATAGGAGCCTTGAGAAATCTCCACACCATCCTGTCCACATCTGCTTCTGTCAAGTTTCTACATAACATGGATGATGCTGTGGATGCAGGCCTAGGATGCTTCCTTGGGTTTTGGAATAACTGCGAGGACAGAGCCAGAGAAATAGGCTTTAGAACAAACTCCTAGTTGTTGGATCCAAGGGTCTGGATCCAAGTAAGAGGTGGACAGTAATATAGAGAACTGGTAATGGTAATCACATCAGTCAGATCCAATGAGGCCTGTGGATCACAGGGAGGCAAAACAGTCTTCAGATACAAAGTCGTCACACCTGAAGTCTTCCTATATTTTTCAGGTGGCTCCAATGAAGCCCTCTGAGACTTCCGCAGGGGTTGTTTCTTGTAGTCTACACAGCCTTGATGAGCTTTAGTGGGGGTTTGAGCCCCAAGAGAAGCTGGAAGTATTAATTGGTTGCACCAGTCAGACAGGGCCTTGGAATTAAACGTGAATCCTATTTTGCAGGCTGACTTGTGACGTTCAGGCCCCAGGCTTTAAATGCACTTCTTGTGGGTATCAGACCTGGGATCTTATGACCGCAAGAAGTGCATTTCTTAAAACCGGTGGGTTTTTCAGACATTTCCACAGGCAGCAGATTTTCACTGGACAAAAACTATATCAGCTATGCCCAAAACAGAACCACCTAAGAAGTTAATGAGAAAACTACACCCTTAAACTAAGCTAAACACACATTAACTAGCTACACAAGAAATGGTATGGTTAGCACTGTACTGCACTTTTTTTTTTTTTTTTTTTAATTATATATAAAAAGTGTTGCATCTATAAAAGTCGACAGAACTATAAAAAGTGCCAAAAAGGCACAAATGATAGGGAGATAGAAAAACAAAGCTTAACGCCAGCACCCAAATAAATACAGTTGGAGGGAGGAGGAGAAAAGTAGTAACCAAGATATTTAAATTGCAAAAAATTATCTAAAGATTATCAAGACGTACACAAAAAAAGTACAACTCTCACT
Organism: Protopterus annectens; assembly: GCF_019279795.1. Lineage (NCBI taxonomy): Eukaryota > Metazoa > Chordata > Ceratodontiformes > Protopteridae > Protopterus > Protopterus annectens. The sequence goes on from NC_056747.1 coordinate 138,819,215, forward strand.
GCTTGATATTTGATCACGTCTTGTCACAGTGGCAGCAAACGAAATCTGGGGGGCTGGGGATGGGATAGTGCATTATTGGTAGAGGGAGGAGCTCGAGATTTGGATCTGAAGTCTTGCATATGCAGATGAGTGAGATACCCCATTCGTGAGGAAGAATAAAAAGGACAAAAAAATAAGTTATGTACTCACCATAATGTTCCATGTGAGTTGTTCTATCTCGCCTTCATTTCTTCACTGATGGGTTCGCAGCTGATCCTCGGCTCCAACACTGCCGACTAGCAAGCTCAAAGTTCTCCAGTAGCTCGAGACCCAACCCCTTATCCCATAATGTACTGCTGGAATTACCTCAGATCTTGTTTGCTGCATACCATATAGAAGTACAATAATTATTCTGCCTAGGAATGAAGACGCATTGAAAAACCAGGATGAAGACAGCCTCCAGGTCAACTGCCAGCCAGAAGGGGAAAGGAGGGAGGGACGCGAGAATGAAGGCGAGATGGAACAACTCACATGGAATGTTATGGTGAGTACATAACTTCTCTATGTGAAGTTGTTCAATCTCACCGTTCATTCTTCACTGATGGGTAGCGCCCCTAGCACCCTGATCTTGGGTGGCTCATGGACGTACACTCTTTAGAACCGTAGAGCCAAATGAAGCCCTGTCCCTGGAGGCCTTATTCACTATGCAATGAGTTATAAAAGTGTGAGGTTTAGACCATGTGTCTGCTGTACAGATGTTGTCCAAAGGTAATTTGGCTTGAAAGGCTGAAAAGGTAGAAACTGCTCTGGTTGAATGAGCCTTCACCTTACTAGACAAGGGCATGTTATGACAAGAATATGTTTAAGTGATGCAATCAGAAAACCACTTAGACAGGGTTGTTTTGGCAACTGGTTTACCTTTCTTGGCCTCAAAAAAAAAAAGACACAAAAAGCTGATCTGATTTCCTAATGTCTTTTGTTCTGTCTAAATAAAATCTAAGTTGCCTGTGAACATAGAGTTTGTGCAACATATATTCCAATTTGTTGGTGTGATTAGGGAAGAAAACGGGCAACTCAATGACTTGATTAATGTTATCGCAGAACATACTTTAGGCAAAAAGGATGGATTTGTCCTGAGAGATACTCTATCAGCATGGAAGACCATATAAGGGGGCTTGATGGATAGGGCTTGGAGCTCTGACACACTGTGGGCTGAAGTGATGGCTACTAGGAAGATAGTTTTCCACAATAGAAATTTTAGTTCACAAGATGATGCAGGCTCAAAAGGAGGAAGAATGATGCGAGATAGCAAAATTCAAATTCCAGGGAGAGTAAGGTGTCTTCACAGGAGGCCTCATGTGAAAAGAACCTTTTAGAAAAGCCTTAGACAATTGGTGAGCCATAATATTCAATCCATCAATCCCTAGATGGAAATTAGATATAGCAGCTAATTGTACTTGCACCGTAGCAGCCGCTGCTCCTTTGTTGAAAATTTCTTTGAAGAATTGTAAAATAGAAGACAATGGCGCTTGGTAAGGGTCAATGTTATGGGAAGCCCAAATGGAAAATCTCTTCCACTTACTACAATACAATTTTATAGTGGAAGGTTTATGGGAAGCCAACAAAATTTGACTAATGTCATGGGAAAGATTATAAAGCCTGGCTATGTGGGGAATTGGAGCAGCCAAGCAGTAAGCTTCAGTGTCTGCAAATATGGATGAAGATTCCCTGACAGATGTGTCAACAAGTTCGGAACTGGGTCCAGGATCCATGGGTCTTCCAGAATATGATGGTAAAGAAACGGAAACCAAATCTGCCAAGGCCAATGAGGGGCTATAAGGATGATCGTCCATCCCAGCGACTTTGCTTTCTGTAAGATTCTGGGTATCAGGGGAATTGGTGGAAATGCATAGAGGAGACCCAGGGGGCAATCGTGGACAAGAGCACCCCCTCGGGGAGTGACCTGGTGTGGGAATCAGGGCAAAATAGCTTCTGCATTTGTTGTTGCTATGACTGGCAAAAAGGTCGCAGGAAGGCTGGCCCCATTTGCAGAAAATCCTGTCCACAATCTCTTGTTTAAGGGACCATTCGAGGGGCAATAAAATTGCCCTGCTCAGTCTGTCTGCTATGACGCTGGATTGCTCAGGATGTGCATTGCTAACAGAAAGCCCTGGGATGACACTGCCGACTGCCATACTCTGAGGGCAAAGGGGATAAGACTTGGTCCCGCCTTGCTTGTTCAGGTACCAGACCACTGACATGTCTGTCTGTATTGCAATTGTCTCTAGAGGAAGAGAGTCCTGAAAGTATTGCAATGCTAGAAGTACTGCTCTCATATCCAGGACATTGATATGCAGATGTGATTCTTGATCTGACCATGTGCCTTGGGCAGTCTTTCCCTGAAAAAGCCCCCACCCTATCAGGGAAGCGCCCGTGGTCACAATGGCAACTGGAGGCGGTAGCATGAAGTGACGTCCTATTGTGACATGAAGAGACGTCAACCACCACTGAAGATCCTTCTTGCAAGAATTCGTTATCAGGATCATGTGACTCATTGGAAGTTCTTGGTAAGACCATTGCATGAATAGAAGCCATTGAAGGATTCTCATACGCAACCTTGCTAACGGGATTGCCACGATTGCTGCTGCCATCAATCCTAGTACTTTCAATACCTCTGCAGCTGGTGCTTTGTTCTTTGATACCAAGGACATGATGTGTTGGCGAAGAATACAAATCCTTTCTGGTGGAAGACTAAGAGTTGTGGTTGACGTGTCTAATTCTGTCCCTATAAAAATGATATGCTGTGATGACAACAAGGCAGACTTTTCGAAGTTGACTGTAATGCCTAGCCGATCGCAGAGTGTCAGAGTAGCCTCTCTCACTTGAAGTTGATGCCTGGTGGTGGAGGTAAGGAGCCAATCGTCCAAATACAGAAACATCTGGAATCCTAGAAGCCTCAGGTGAGCCGTGACTACTGTCATGCACTTGGTGAACACTCTGGGGGCTGTAGTGAAACCAAAGGGCAGAACTCTTAATTGATAATGATTGGCTCCCAGCCGGAAATGCAGGTGATCTCTGGATGGCCTGGCCGTCCTTATGTGGTAGTACACATCCTTGAGATTGACTTGAGCACATCCTATTGTCCTTCCCTAATAACGGGAGTATGGACTGTAGCGTGAGTATGGACTGTAGCGTGACCATTCGGAACTTCTCATCTCACAAATCAGTGGAGTCTGCAGAGATCCAAAATGGGTCTCCAGTCCCCTGTTTTCTTTGGAACCAAAAAGAATCTTAAGTAAGTTACGAATCCTGTGTGGTCTGCCGGGACTGGCTGGATGACCTTTCTAGCAATCGGCGTACCTCTATTGCTGCTTGTCCCATGTGACTGGGTGGAACATACGGGATTTTTTTTAACTGGAAGGGGCTGGGTGGAGAACGGTATGAAATACCCTCTGGAAATGATACTTTGTACCCAAATGTCATTTGTTATATTTAGCCAGGTTTCTGGGTACAATGACAAGCGACCCCCGACTGCCTCCCAAGTAGGACAGCCGGGCCTCCCTTAAGGAGCGCTGGTAGGACTGACCAGAGAAGTGATCTCTGTCACCCTGGTGTTGCGGACCCCCTCTGCCACGAGGGTGGCGTCTTCCATTGTAACCCCCTCCTCTGGAGGAGGGGCTCTCCATGTGCGCCTTGAAAGGCTCCTTGGGCTTGCCAGAACCACATCTTTCCTCCCCTCTGACCTTTAGGAAAGGGTCGAGTGGGGGTGGAAAAACAGACTCCGACAGCAGACAGTCTTTCCCTCTTGCTCACACCTGGTCAAAGTCTCCTTCACCTTTGGCCCAAACAAAGATGAGCCGTCAAATGGGGTATTTGTAAAGGAGGACTTGAAGGGTTCCGCGAAGGAACAGAGTCGCATCCAGGCATGCCTACGAAGAGCAATTCCTGTACCTGCAGCTCTACTCGAACCATCAGCTGCGTAAGATATGAGACGCATGGACAAGTTGACCATCAAACTGCGGGTAGACAGCTGAGTGGCAATCTTGCCGGATTCACTCGTAGCTACAGCACCCTGAAGAGCATCTTCCAACTCCTTAAGGAGATCTGCAGTCTGGTAAAATACGTCAAGTAGTTCAGTGATCTGAGTGATAAAAATTGCTGAAATAAACATGTGTTTCCCATATCTATCCATGATCCTAGATTGTCTGTTAGGAGGATGGATAGACGAGGAAGTCTCGGACATTTCCTTTTTGGTGGCTGCTGCCACCCCCATGGCATCAACAGGAACTCCCTTGGTCAAAAACGACTTATCCACAGGGGCAGAAATAAACTTATTAGGACTCCTAGGAACAGGTTCCATAGATTCTGGTAACTCACACGCCCTACGAGAGACCAGATCCATAAGCTCATTGTAGGGCGGAGATACTCAAGAGGTGGAAGGTTGAGACCCGAACGCCTGCAGGAGAACCGACTCGTCCTTAGTAGGGCTCTTGGACTGCCAATGACCCCTCTGCCCAAGAATTTCAAGAATCTCCGCAAAGGAGATGTCCTCATAAGGGGATCTAGGGGACCTTTCTGATTCATCCAAGTCGGTGTCCGATGTGAGAGACTCCTGTGGGGAGTCCAAATGCCTCCTCTTGCATAATCTCTTCCTGGGGACATCTTCAGGGGGAACTTCTGTAGAGGTCTCAGAAGAGCAGGGAGTGCCCCGTGGGGTTACCTGGGGCTCTGGGTATCCACGCTTGGGATGACTGGAGGAAATAGAAACTGACACAGGCACTTTATGGGAAGAACAGGCCAGACCTGGAGATGAGGAAGTCTTAGACAACACTCACCTCATGGCTTTGAATGCACCTCGGCTCCGATGAGGAGTTGACTGATCCGAAGAAGCCACGATCCCCTCCAGCACCGAAGCCGTGGGCTCTGAGCCCAAGGTAGGAGCCGAGCTCACCCGAGAGGAAGAGTCGGCACCGACAAGTCTGTACGACTATCCTCACCGGACCCGACCGGAAAGTTTCGGCTCCTAGAGTCCCTGGTCAGCTCCGAGAACGTCCGAGCAGATGGAGCTGACTACACTGGAGCAGGTGTATGCTCCTTGGGATCCACAACCATCAGGTCAGCCTCCTCCGGCTCTGAAGGTCCGGTATGACTCGGAGGAGGAACAGACAATTCAGGAGTAATGGTCTTCAGCTCAGACAGTTGGGTCTGAGCCGACAGCAATTGTTAACTAGATAGTATTATATAGTAATCAAAGATCAACAGTGAAACACTAACATCTTGCCGAAAGTTGAAAACTCCCAATAATAGTCTTGAGCAACGCTGGAAACCAAGAGATCAGTGCCGCCGCAAACTAGATCGGAGGTAATTCCAGCAGTGCATTGCGGCATAAGGGGTTGGGTGTCATGCTACTGGAGAACTTTGAGCTTGCTAGTCGGCCGTGTCGGAGCAGAGGATCGGCTCCGAACCCATCAGTGAAGAATGAACGGCGAGACTGAGCAACTTCACATTCAGATTTTTCATTTTATGGAGTACCCTGAAGTTACACAGTCACTGTTTTGCTGCAGATCAAGCAATGCAAGGGAAAACTTGTTCTACAGCACATCTTTCGAAGTTAACAGCCACCCGGAGGAAAAAGAAGTTATGTACCTACCATAACGTTCCATGTTAGTTGTCTCCTCTCGCCTTCTTTCTTGCTGGTTGGGTTCGGAGCTGAGGACTGGCTCCGACTTGGCCATCTTCTAAAGCTAGAGAGCAGTTTACTGGCTCGAGACCTCCCCATATCCCATGATGCCTGGCACTAGATACCCAGATCTCGTTTGGTAAGACTAACAGCAGACAAAATAATGAAGGAATCCTATCCTATCATACATAAACCCTACTACAGAGACTACCAGGTAGAGTGGGATAGCCAGAAAAGGCTCAGCCAGTCCAAATCCATAGAGAACTCTTCTCGGTCCACTGGGATAGGGGGATGGAGGGTGGGACGCAAGAAAGAAGGCGAGAGGAGACAACATGGAACGTTATGGTAGGTACATAACTTCTTTATGTTAAGTTGTCTATGTCGCCTTCATTCTTGCTGGTTGGGACAGCATCCCTAGCACCTAATATCCTGGGTGGCTCAATGGAACAGACTATTCAGAACAGTGGAACCAAATTCAGCTCTGCTCCTGGAAACCACATCCAACTTATAATGCGAGATGAAAGTATGAGGGTTGGCCCACGTGGCCGCTGCACAAATAGATTCCATGGGCAACCTAGCCTGAAAAGCCACAGAAGTGGCTAAAGCTCTAGTGGAGTGACCTTTTGGTTTGACAGGCAATTGTTTATTCCTTAGCTGATAGATAAAGGTGATGATAGAAGTCAGCCACCTGGGTAACATTACTTTTGATACCAGTAGACCTTGTTTGCCCTCTGCGTAAGAAAGGAAAAGCTGATACGATTTTCTGAAGTCCTTAGTCCTATGCAAATAAAAGCGTAGTTGCCTGTGAACATCTAACTGATGCAACTTATATTCCGCCCTGTTGGAATGGTTGGGAAAAAACACAGGAAGGTCAATGGACTGATTCAAGTTATTCTCAGAAGAGACCTTAGGAAGGAAGGATTAGTCCTGAGAACAACCCTGTCCTTGTGGAACACTAGGTACGGGGGACGGATACAAAGAGCCTGAAGTTCCGAAACTCTTCTGGCTGAAATAATTGCTACCAGAAAAAGTGATTTCCAAGATAAAAACTTCAAGGGACAAGAAGCTGCAGGTTTGAAGGGGGGCAAAATTAGAGAAGCTAGAATCAAATTCAGATCCCACGGGGGCGGAGGATCTCTCACTGGGGGCCTGAGCAGAGTGGTCCCTTTGAGGAAGGCCTTACAAAGCTTATGAGACATTATATTACTTTCTGAAAGGTCAATGTGAAAATTTTTAATTGCAGCTAACTGCACTCTAATTGTAGCGGAAGCGGATCCAGCATGAAAGAGCCCCGCAAGAAATTCCAGGATGTGGTGTACAGGGGCTGAAAAGGGGTCTATACTCTTAGCCTCTGCCCAGGAAGAAAAAAGTTTCCACTTACTAGCATAAGTTTTTCTAGTGGAAGACTTGTGCAATGATAAAATGATATCACGCACAGAATGGGAGATATCAGGAAGCCTGGCTAGGGTTGGAAGTGGAGCAACCAAGCCGTGAGCTTGAGCGATTGCAGGGAATGATGCAGCCCGCCCGATTGATGGATCAGAAGGTCTGGAACTGGGTCCAGAGTCCAAGGCTGCGCAAGAAGACGATGATGCAGGAACAGGAACCATATTTGTCGAGGCCAGTACAGGGCAATGAGGATCATTTTGCAACACAATACGGTAGCTTTCTGTATCAGCTTGGGAATTAGGGGAAAAGGAGGGAATGCATACAGAAGTCCCTGAGGCCAATCGTGGACTAGAGTGTCTCTGGGGGAATGTCCTGGATGTGGAAAGAGAGAGAAGAAGTTGCTGCAATTGCTGTTGAAGGGGGTGGCAAAGAGGTTGCAGCAAGGCTGTCCCCATTTGTGGAAGATTTGGTCCGCCACTACCTGATTCAGAGACCACTCGTGAGGCATGAGAATAGCTCTGCTCAGCCTGTCTGCTATGACGTTGGATCTCCCAGGGATATGCGTTGCGGTCAGAAACCGTTGGGAAGAGATCGCCCACTGACAGAGTCTGAGTGCTTCTAGAGACAGGGGGTAGGACCTGGTTCCGTCCTGCTTGTTGATGTACCACACGACCGACATATTGTCCGTTTGAATTGCGATGGTCCCAGTAGGAAGAGAGTCCTGAAGAACTTGCAACGCTAAAAGCATGGCCCTCATCTCCAAGATGTTTATGTGCAGATGGTACTCTTGAGGTTGCCAGGCACCCTGGACTGTTCTGCCCTGATAATGCCCCCACCCCCCACCCGACCAGGGAGGCGTCCGTGGTCACCGTAGCAACTGGAGGGGGAAGTACAAATGGTCTGCCCAAGGGCACTGATGAGAAGACCATCCACCACACAAGGTGCTCTTTGCATGCTTCTGTGATTCATGTGAGACTTGGGAAACTGCTGGAAGGACCACTGGGTGAAAAAAAGCCACTGGGGGATCCTCATGTGAAAACGGGCCAGAGGGACGAGTATGATTGCTGCTGCCATGAGACCCAGGGTTTGGAGGACGAACCTGTCTTGAATTTTCTTGCATCCTAACAAGACCTGGACATGCCACCGAATGACTAACACCCTGTCTTCTGGTGGAAGGCTGGCTGACCTGTCTTTTGTATTTAAGTTTGCGCCTATAAAGGTAACAGACTGACAGGGCGACAATGCAGATTTTTCGAAATTTATAGTGATACCTAGTCTGGAGCACGTCTAGATAGCGTAGGCTCTGGCTCGCAGGTGGTGATGCCTGGTGGTAGCAGTGAGGAGCTAGTCGTCTAGATATGGAAACACCTGGAATCCTTGCCATCTCAGGTGATCTGTAACCACTGCCATACATTTGGTGAACACCCTGGGGGCTATGGTGAGACCAAAGGGCAGAGCTCTGAACTGATAATGGCTGGTTCCCAGCCGGAAGCGCAGAAATCTTCTGCAGCGCCTGTCCATTTTGATGTGGTAGCACGCATCCTAAAGATCTATTAAGCACATCCAACTGTCCTGACCCAGAAAGGGTAAAATGCACTGTAGCGTGACCATCCGAAACTTCGTTCTTTGTAGAGACCTGCTTAGTCTGCTGAGATCCAAAATTGGTCTCCAGTCCCCTGTCATTTTTGGTACCAAACAGAACCTTGAGTAAATTCCGGATTCTTGCTGGTCTGCTGGGACTTGCTGGATGGCCCTTTTTCTTAGCAGTTTTGAAACTTCTTGAACTGCTTGATCCCTTAGATTGGGTGGAAAATCTGGAAGGGACTTGTTTGACAAGAAGGGATCTCGAACAAATGGAATTCTGTAGCCTCCGGATATAACAGACTGTACCCATTTATCTTGTGTTATGTCTTGCCAGGCTCTTGGGTACAGCGATAATCTTCCCCTGACTGCCTCCAGAGGTGGGCAGCCGGGCAACACTTAAGGGATGTTGAAAAGGCTGGTCAGAGAAAGATTCTCTGCTGCCCTGGTTTTGCGGACCCCCTCTGCCCCGAGGGCGGCATCTGTTATTTTTCCCTCCTCTGCCCCTGGAGGGAAACTCACCACGTCCGTCCAGCAAGGCTCCTTGGGATTTCCGGAACCACATCTTTCCACTCTTCTGACCCTTGGGATATGGTCTGGAAGGAGTGGAAAAATGGACTCCTACAGCAGAGAGAGTCTTGCCTTCCTGCTCACACCTGGGTAAGGGTGTCCTTCACCTGTGACCCAAAGAGAGAGGAACCATCAAAGGGTGCGTCGGTGAAAGACGCTCTGAAAGGTTCCGCAAAGTCAAAGCCACATCCAAGCGTGTCTCCTTAGAGCGACTCCTGTGCCTGCGGCTCTACTCGCACCATCGGCTGCATAAGAAATGAGCCTCATGGAGGAGTTCACCACTGAATTAAGAGTCGCCAGCTGGGAGGCAACCTTGGCTTGGGCCCCCTCAGCTGATGGATCTTGGAGGGTATATCCAAGCTCTTTAAGGAGATCCCTCTGTAGATGGGTAAAGTGGCACAAATAATTGAGACTTCATGGAGAAAGTCGCTGAAGAAAACATCCGCTTCCCATATCTGTCCATCGTCCTAGACTCCTTGTTACAGGGATGGACAGATGAAGTTTCAGCCAACTCCTTCTTTGTGGCCGCCGCTACCATCATGGCATCAACGGGGACACCTTTGGTCAAAATCTATTTGTCCTGTGGTGCAGTTATGAATTTAGCAGGTCTTCTGGGGGTCGGTTCCACTGTGCCCGGAGCTGACCACGCTTCCCGAGCCACAACAGACATCAGTGGGTCGAAAGGCGGAGACACCCGGGAGGTGGAAGGTCGGGATCCAAACGCGTCCAGGAATACCGACTCAACCTCGGAAGGGCTTAGGGCAGTCCAGTTCCCCCTCTGTCTAAGCATCTCAAGGATGTCTGAGAAGGAGACATCTTCAGAGGGGGATCTCTGGGACCCTTCGGAATCCTCTAAGTCGGTATCTGATGTGACAGACTAAGGGGAGTCAACATGCTTCCTCTTGCATTTCCTCTTACGAGGTGGCTCCTCTGAATGATCAGGGGAGGCCTGGGAAGAGGAAGATACACCCAAAGGGGTGTCCTGGGGCGCTGGATCCTCACGTTTGGGGTCTGGAAAAGAGGCAGAGGCTGACACAGGCACCATAGGGGGAGGAACAGATGGGGATGATCGTGGGACTGACTCTGGGGCCAGTACACTCATCACCTCTAAGGCATCCCTACCTGAACGCAGAGAGGGCTCTGGTTCCGAAGAAATCAGAATCTCTCTCCGCACCGAGGGGGAAGGCTCCGAGGCTGATGTGGGAGCCGAGCTCACCTGAGCCGAAGCCCCGAGGGGGAGAGCGGGGTGGACAAGGAACCAATGCCACTCGCCCCCTTGGAACCGACAAGTGAGTCCTGGCGCCCAGATCCTTCCAGGGACGGAACCATGGAAGGGATCGGAGCTGACTGAACCGAAGGAGAAGGCAACAGAGCCGATGGTTCCACGACTCGAACCCCAACGAACTCCAGCTCCGAGCTCAAAGGGTGAGTCGGAGGAGGAATATCTGCAGATGTGGACAGAGCAGACACCTGATGAGGGGGCTGGATAACATTTTAGCTAGGGCCTGCGATTTTAACAGTCTACTGACCACTCTTTCCAAGTCATGGTCTGAAAGTCTTGAGGACCGAGAAGAGTGGGATGAGCGATGACTGCGCTCCGATTGGAGCAGAGGTGATCTGAGCCGAACGTATCGACTCCAGGGAAGGAGACCTAGATCTTTTTCGACTCTCAGATGGCTCCGAGGAATGTGTCGGAGCCGATGGAGGGAGAAGCATCGGTTCCAGTCATAGCAGAGATGGATGGTACAGGTTCACCCAGCAACGGCTCCGAACTGGAAGCCGAAGGTTTAGGTGGCCTGGATGATTTCATGGGCTGAGCCTTAGCCGGTGAATCTTGAGGCTTAAGTAGACCCCTCAGGATCAACTTATTTTTGCGCTCCTGCAGGACTCTTGGACTGAATGCATGGCAAATCGAGCAAGAGTCCTGCAGGTGCACGGAGCCCAGACAAACACAAGATGTGTGACCATCTGTCAGAGACATCTTTTGACAGCATGAGTCACACTTCTTGAATCCAGACGGCTTAGGATCCTTGGACATCCTGAAAGAAACCAAGGAATAAGGAAAACACACACACCAAAGGGTTAAGGTAACTACAAACTGTCTTTCGGCTTTTCCTGGTTAGGGGTCGCCACAGCGGAAATCCGGTCTGCTAATGATTGGCAGCAGAGTTTTACGTGCTGGCTTGCCGGTCCTAACGCACAACCTTCAGCGAAGGAATGCCCATTCACGCATGTCGACACAGAAGACGGTCTGAGAATCGAACGTGCAACGTCTGTGAGGCGACAACGCTTCCGCAGCACCACCACCGCAGTAGAACAAAGGGTTAAGGTAACTAACCACAAAAATATACATTACAGATACCAACAACCAAAACTACAAGAACGGTTATATCTGCACTACTACAACCAAAAAAACTATAGTTAACTACCACTAAACTAGCTAACAGTGATAATAAAAGAACTTTTTTCTTTTTTTTTTGTTTAAAAGGAAAGAGAGAGAGAGAAAAAGGTTATTCTCTAACTTAAATGGAAACCTTTAAGAGGTAAGGTTATCCTCTAACTTAAACGGAAAACCTTTCAGAGGTAAGGAATGAAAGAGGAAGGGGGGAGGGGAAACTCTCTAAAAGGAGTTTCTGAGGGGGGGACAAGGATTCAGATACAAGAATACTACAATACAATAGATTTACCTAAACGAAAATTTCTACACTAAAACTAACAGTTTTATGACAGAAAAAAAGATAAATATAAAGTTTTATACGACTTGAGCCAGTAGAACAACCTTGCAGCAGAAGCGGCAAACGAGATCTGGGTATCTAGTGTCAGGCATCATGGGATATGGGGAAGCCTCGAGCCAGTAAACAGCTCTCGAGCTTTAGAAGATGGCCGAGTCGGAGCAGAGGATCGGCTACGAACCAAACCAGCAAGAATGAAGGCGAGATAGACAACTTAACATCAAATGTTTCAACAAAAAAATAAGACCCTCAGCACTGTTACAAAGTAGAAATGGTTCCATACAAGATATTTCAGTCCTACAGTGCATGCGTCAACATCTATGAACAACAAGGCAACAATTTTAGTTAGTATCCTTTTAAAGTTAAGGAAGAATGGACCGCTTTTGTTCTTGCTTAGTGACATCGTACAAGGTTACTACTGAACACCCAACCTCAGCACTAAATGGTACTAATCTGAATGGGTGGATATTGTGCTTCACAGCTCTACACTGCTGCAATGACTGGTTCCAACAACACTTTACTCAGTACATGGTTAATCAGCTTGAAAACCCACAAACTTTTTTACGGATCACATGAGCTAAAATATTTGCTAAAAGTGTGAATGCTGGAGCGATACCGAAGGATTGCACCTGTGTATATAAATGAAGAAAAAACATTTCAAGACACCAAAATACAGATCTCCTAAAGCCCGCTGTTTGGACAATAAGAATGTATATTTGTGTTCGAAACTATCATAACTATAGATAATGTACATCTACGGGTGCAGTCCTAATCTGAGGGGATATCCTGTTAGCTGGTAGCATGGAGATCATGCCAATTTTTCATAGTTGCACCTGCTTTGATTGGTTTTGGTTAACCCCCCCCCCCAAACACAAAAACTCCTCTAGTACAAGAACAGCATCATCAGACACCATATTTGGATCTTTCCTGGCCGGGCCAGGTACTTGATAGGTGCCAGACCACAAGTTAACCACATGAGGATTACTCCACCAGTGACTAGAATCCACCGCACAGATTCCCAAAGCTTCCTCTCTGGAGTGTTAGACAAGATCAAGGAAGAAAACGGCCTGGTACAGACATAACGGAGAAGGCAGAGAAACTCCACCAACACCAGCCCAATGATAAATAGGAGGAGTAGATAGAGGATGGAAAGTAAGACTATTGACTTATAACAGTGAATATACTCAAACATCTGCAGACATGTTAAGTTATCAACACAAATGTATTATGTTCTGCTTCCTATTCACTAAAGCAGTCCTCTGTGAGATGACTCCCAGAGCAGACAATTTTATTTATTTTTATTTATTTAAATTTGTTGACCAGGAGTGTCCGACTGGACGTAGGTCCATTTTCAGCGGTGGCCCGGGGAGAAAAGCTCCACAGTAAAATAGACAGTAGTTACATTGGATTACATAACTATTAACAATTTAACATAGCAATTACAACATTTACAGATGAAGAACAAGAACATAGCACATCAGTAGACAACTAGAATCTTTATCTGTGAAGTACATAACAGACATTAACAAATGTTACAATGAGAAGTTCCTGCTGTATAACAAGTACTAGGCTTAGGAGCATCTGAGCTTGCTATAAATCAAGGTAGTTAGTGGAGTGGAAAGAAAAGTAGTTGTTGGATGGGGTGGATGATATTAGAGTGGGAGTTGCAAGGGCATAGCCAGCATGTTTTTAGGTGCGCTTTTAGTAAAGTTTTGAAGTGGGTGCATGATGGTACGGAGGTAATTGTGGGTGGGAGTGAGTTCCATAATTTGGCTATGGCGCAAGAAAATAGTGCTTCACCAGCAGAGCTATTGGCTTTAGTGATCTGCAAGTGATTTTTGTTGCTGGATCTTAGTGGTCTGGTGGTGCGATAGGGCTGGAGTAGATTCTGGAGGGATGGGACATTTAGTGGATGGTTTACTAGTTTGTGGGCGAGTGAGAGTTGATACCACTGAAGGAGGTGAGGGAGTTCAAGCCAGCCCAGTTCAGCAAGTGAGAGACCGTGGTGACTACGGTAGGATGCCCCTGTGGCGAATTTGATGATTTTGTTGTAGCAGGTCTCTAGCTTGTTTAGATCACATTGCCTTAGGTTGGTATACATTGGAGAGGCATAAAGTAGGGTGGAGATAAGGTGGGAATTTGCTATTGAAATCTTTGCTGCTTTGGTGAGAAATTGCTTATTTTTGTATAATGCTCCTAGTTTTATGTGGACTTTTTTTTTATGGTCATGGATATGTGAATGTCAAATTTTAGTTTATTGTCTATTTCCACTCCAAGCAATTTGGTGTGTTCAGTTGGGTATATAGTGGTGTTGTCTTTTGCTGTGATGTTAAAGTGAGAGATGTTTTGAGTATGTTTGGTGGGTTGGAAGATGTAGTTTAGTTCTGTTTGGGTTGAGTATTAATTGGGCATCGGATAACCATGTTTCAACAGAGGGAAAGGCTTCCTGTGTGACTTTTTGCAGTTTGGGTAGGGACTGGGCTGAGCAGATGATGGTCAAGTCATCTGCGTATTGTATGACTGTGCCATGTTTGGTGGCAGAGGCTAGATTATTGGCGTAAACAGAGAAGAGTAGGGGTCCAAGGATGGATCCTTGGGAATCCCTATGGAGACAGGTAGTTGGGGAGATATGTCATTCTGCCATACAATGGACTGTTGGCGGTCAGACACGTAACTCTGAAACCAGTTGGTGACTGATTGTGAAAAGGATAGTTTATTGAAGACAGAGATAAGTTGTTTGTGTGGGACCATGTCAAATGCTTTAGATAGGTCTAGGAAAGTAGCAGAGGAGAGATAGCCATTGTTTTTATGCTGAAGGATAGTGTTAGTAGAGTAAGGAAGTGGTGGTGCTATGGTTTGGTCGGAAACCATGCTGAGTACTGGAAAGGAGGTTGTTAGTAAGGAGGTAGTCTGAGACCTGAGTGTGTATGCATCTCTCTAGTATTTTGGAGTCGAGAGAGAATAGCTATGGGGTAGTAATTAGTTAGTTCTGCGGAGGGTCCGCCTTTGTGGATGGGAATTATATGTGATACTTTCCACAGTGTGGGAACGTAACTTTCTGACAGAGATCGGTTAATCAAGATGGATACTGGGTAGGCCAGACATCAGCTGCAATTTGTAGGTATTCACTTGGGAGTTTGTCTGCTGCTAATTTGGTGGGTTTAAGTTTAGTTAAGAGTTTTATGTTGGAGGTAGGTACAGGAGAAAAAGAGAAGGCAGTGGGGAGATTACTAGTTGAAGGTGTGGGTTGGAGGGGAGGGAGGTTGTGTTTAGCTAGTGATAGTATGGTTTGGGTGAAGTGTGTGTTGAATGAGGTAGCAATATTTTCGGAGGAGTGAGGGATGTTAGGATGAGGGTTACTGACTTTACCTGGGTGGAGGATGGAGTTTATGGAGGACCAGAATTGTTTGGGGCTGTGTTGGGAGGAGTCTAGGGCAGACTGGTAGTATTGGAATTTGTCCTGTTTTATCAGCTTTTGGACTATTGCGTAGTTCTAGGAATTTCTGTCTAGTTGAGGAGGTCTTGGTTTTGTGCCAGTGCTCCCAGGCTTTATCCCTGTTTTTCATTTCTGACTTAGTGGTTTTCTGTAGACATGGGGAGGGTTGTGCTTTGGTTCTGGAAAATCTTATGGGGGCATGGTAATTAAGGATGTTCAGGAAGGTAGTATTAAAAAATTCAACTGCGTCATCTAGACTGAGGTACTTTAGAGGATGCCAGTTACATTCTTTGAGGGATGAGATGAATGAGAGTGGGTTAAAGTTTAGTTTTTTACGTATTTGACGGTAGATGACAGGTTTAGCTTGGTATAGGTATTTTTTGATGAGGAATGTTGGGGAGTGATCACTGAGGCTATCTGATAAGCAGCCTGTTATATATGACTGGGGGCTCTTACTGACTAGTATCCAATCCAGGGTAGTGTGCTTGCTGGAGTTTTTATTTATCCCGGTTGGTGACTGGACTAGTAGGGTGAAGCCATGAAGGTGTACATGGATTGGATTGTTGCCAGAACAGGATTGCCAGTCAATATTGAAATCACCTAAGATGATAGTGTCTTGGGGGAGATGGTGGGTAGACCAGCTGAGGAAGTTTTCTAGTGGAGGGATGTTTGGACAATGGGTACAAATGGGATCCTCTAGATCAAATCTTGCAAGACTGCACAGACATACCATGCCCTGGATGCAATTTTCAAATTATAATGCTTTGGTGGTGGGGGGGGGGGGGGGAGGGGGGCAGAGCTACTTTTAAAACAGACAGGGTACTAACCCCACTGAGGAAAGCACTGTGGTAGCTCTAGTAGAATGTGCTTTGATATGCCCTACACCTTACTGAATAGTAACAGCAGCAGTGTGCCAACCATTTTGCTATTACCTGCTTGTTAACGGACTTACCCTCACTGCCTGTTACAAGACAAACTGCTCTTCCAACTTAAAGAGTTATGGTTCTGCAAGTAAAATATTCCTTATCCCTTTATACCTAATCAGTGCAGCTTTCTTTCTCTTTATTCTGTGGTTAGGGGGGAAAGGGGAAGACCAATTCATAGATGTCTGTGACAACCTTAGGCATAAAAAGAGCTTTGTATGAAGGGACACCTTACTTTATGAAGATTAAGAAAGGATTATTGAACACAAGGCCTTTAATTCTAAAGTTCTCAGGTGAGAATTCATAGCCACCAAAATCAGCACTTTTCAGACTAAATACTTGCTGGGTAGGGGGCCAGGAGGGCAACTAGCTTAAAGGGGTCAATGGTTTTTTTTTTCCCAGTACATAGTCCAGCTCCCACAGTGGAGTGGTTTCTCTTATGTGGTCTAAAATGCAATCCCTCCTTTATAAACTAACTCTTGGTTGGGAATATACAGGGTAGCCTGGAGTACAACAGGTTAAAATAGCAGTGGCATAGACCCTGAAGGGAGCATAAGATGGTTCGTTTTGTAAAGGTACAAAAAGCAAAAGAAATAACTCCGTGAATCACTTATCATTCATTTAGAAGCAGGCCAATTGATGTACTGCATGCTCCGGGTTTATACGACCACACTACTGCTGCAATGAATGCTTAGAGTTTATACGACCATACGACTGCTGTAGCAAGAAAAGACCTGTAAGAAGGTGGTCATTGCCACCTCTTATACCATTGACATCCTTGCATCTCTAAATAACGAAATCTGACAAATTTACTGGGGGAAGCTACAATGCTGGAAGGCAGGCCAGCCAGCCTTTGGGCTACATGCTGGCAGAATATTCCACAGATTAGGAGTGCAATAGTAAATAGCGCAATTAGCATCTAAATTTTCTAGCTTTTTGGATTAAGTAACTCCCTAAAGAATACTAAGAATTGTGCTTAAGAAACTGGACTGACAAAATAAGAGTTAACATAAAGCCGCTCTATGTAGCATCAAGTACCCTAAAATTAAAGGTAAACTGAATTTTACTTGGTTTTGGGGGAAAAGACCATCTAAGGGAAAATATTCCACTTTTTAATAAAAGAATTGTCAGAGCTTATAAAATATGACGAAAAATAATTAAGGCTACTACAATTACAGACATGTTGTTGTCACTTTCGGCTTTTCCCGGTTAGGGGTCACCACAGCAGAACACCGGTCCGCTAATGGTTGGCAGTAGATTTTTACGTGCTGGCTTGCCAGGCCTAACGCACAACCTTTTAACAAAGGAATGCCCATTCACGCATGTCGCCACACAGAAGACGCTCTGAGAATCGAACGGGCAACGTCTAACTGAGAGGCGACAACGATGTACAAACACAAATTCAGTCATGGTTATCTCACTTAACTATTACTTTTCCCATCTAGAAAAAAACATTTCCTCAGATCACCTCCATAAAGGCAGTCAAATTGTCTACAAGTAGGGAGAAGCAACCTACTGCCAAATTATGAAGGTTTCTGTAATAAATAAATAACATCAAGTGCACCACATGAAATCTTTCCAGTTTGGGGACATATGTCATCCTTCACCAGTTTAGTAGACCTGATAGCGACAGCACCAGGGGAAAAATCTCTTTATATACGTTGATATGTCAACTACAAATACAGGAGAAAAACAAAAAAAAGTTGTGCACTTACCATAACGTTCCATCTGTGTTGTCCACTTTCATTCTACCTCAACCATTGGGCTCAGATCCAAACCTCGGATCCAACTTGGCCAGCTTGTAGCAAACAAACTTGAGAGCTCCTCCTTACCCAATCACTAACACCCCTCAGGTCTTGTTTGCTAGATGACATATGTAATAAATATAAGAATAATGTTCCTAATAGAGAAAAAACAATATCTAGAGCTCCATACCACACAATGTGGTGTCTGTTATCTTGAACTTCTGGAACAGCAGGATGCATCAAAGGTTGGGGGTGGGTGGGTGTGGAGTTGAGAAGAATTCAAATGGACCAAACAAATGGAACTTTATTGTAAGCACACAATTTCTTAATCCGATGTCAATTTTCATTCATTCCTCAACCACTGGGACAGAGTCCTCAGCTACCTAATATCCAGGGTAGACTTTAAGGAAGGATGTTCAGGAGCACAGCTTAACCAAAGACTGCTCTTCTCCTCGAGACCAGATCTAATTTGCAATGAGAAATAAAAGTATGAGGATTTGCCCAAGTAGCAATTGCACATGTGTCATTCCATGCAATGACTGGCTAAAAATACTGACTAGGTTGCTATAGATCTAAAAGAATGCCCTCCAAGTTTTGGCAATGAAATGCCAGATTTATTATAGACATAGACTATGCAATAAGTAATCCACCTTGTCAATGCTAAAAACAGACAAAACTTTTATAAAGTTATCTTCAAAAGATACAAATAACTGATCAGATTTTCTAATCTCTCTTGTTTTGTTTAAGTAGAAATGCAACAGTCTATGAACATCCAGTAAATTTAACAATGTTCACCTTTGTTTTCAAATTTTGGTAAGAAAACTGGCAACTTAATAAAATGACTCATAGTGAATTCTGACACCACCACAGGAAGGGTAAGGAGGTTTAGAGGATAATGCTTGAAGTTCTGACTTTCTCCTAGTAGAGGTAATAGCCATTAAATTATCGTCTTCCAGGTCAGAAATTTAAGCTCATATTTCACAGCTGCTTCAAAGGGTGAATGGATTAAGGCCTGTAACAGAAGATTCAGATCCAGTGGAGGAGTAGGATCTTTGTAAGGTGGTCTAAGTAAAATCAGTACCTTTAGGAAGGCCTTGCATATTTCAGTGGAGGCTAGATAAGAAATGACAACTCCTACATGAAAGTCAGAGATTGCTGCAAATTGAGCTTTAATGGTAGAGGAGCTAGCTCCCTCATTAAAAATTTCTGCAAAAAACTCAGTCACTTTGTGTAGGGGCTGAAAAGGGATCGAAACCTCTTACATTTACTTGCGTAGACTTTTCTAGTAGACGCTTTATTGCAAGACAAAAGTACATGTCAAACAGGAGACTAAAGCATGGTAGTCTAGCTATTAATGGAAATGGAGAAACCATGCTGTTAGCTTGATTATCAAGATATCTGGATAAATCATGCATGTCGGATGAGACAGTAAGTCTGGAAATGGATCCAGAATCCAAGGAGGGTAAGAACGATGAAGCCAAAGGAAGGAGAACCAAATCTGTAGAAACCAATAAAGTGCAATGAGGATGACTTTTCTCTTCAACCTTGCAGCTTTCTGAAGACATTTGAGAATCAATGGAGTTGGTGCATAAGCACAGAGAAGACAGAAGGGCCAATTGTGGTGCAATGCGTCCCTCGGGGATTTCCTCATTGGGCGGGATTAGGGTAAGAAAGATGCAGTATTTGTTGTTTAGTGAGATGCAAAATGATCACAGAAAAGCTGGCCCCCATTAACAAAAAATTGCTTCTATTACTTTCTTGTTGAGAAACCACTCATGAGGTACTTGAATGGACTTGCTCAAATTATCAGCTACCACTGTTGACTTCCCCAGAATGTGCATTTCTATCAGAAAAGGGTAGGATGAGACTGACCATTGCCACATTCTGTGTGCTTCTCAATACAAGGGGTAAGATCTGGTTCCTCCTTGTTTGTTTATGTACCAAAGTACTGACACATGGTTTGAATTGCAACTGTCCGCAGACGTAGAGCATCCTGAAAGGCTTGCAATGCTAACAGCACTGCTCTCATTTCCAGAACATTTATATGCAAATTGGCCTCTTCAGAGGACCAAGTGCCTTGGACGGTTTTCCCTAGGTAGTGGCCTCTCCACCCAATCTGGGATGCGTTCGTGGTCACTTTGGCCTTGGGTTGAAGGAGAATGAATGAATGGCCTTGGAAAAGTTGATCTGATCTTATCCACAACCAAAGGTTTCTTTTGCATGTCTGTGTGTTCCTTATTTGAACAGACCTCTGCTAATAAAAGAATTGAGCACTGGGATGCTAGCATCCACTGAAGAACTCTCACGATACCTTGCCACTGGGACTAGAATTATGGCTGCTGACAATGACCCCAAGTCTTGAAGAATCAATCAGGCTAAAATTTTGGTGGTGTGAATAATTTTTGTGATCTGCAATCTCAATGTTCACACTCTGGCCAGGGGAAGGGAAGCTGTCGCAGATACTGTATTGAAATTTTCCCATATGAATTCAAGTGTTTGAGATGGCTGCAACTGAGATTTGCTGTAATTTACTGCAATTCCCAGAAGGGAGCAAATCTGGAGTACCTGGTTTCTCGCTATTATGAGTAGATGCCTGGTCGGAACATTGATGAGCCAGTCATCTAAATACAGAAACACTTGGAATCTCTGCAGTGTCAACCACTGCCATACATTTGGTTAACACCCTGGAGGCTGTGGTGATATCAAGAGGCAGGGCTCTGAACTGGAAATGACTTGCTCCCAGCCATAAGCACAAGAACCTTCTGGACCACCTGTTTGTTTTGTATGACAGTATGCATCTTGAAGGTCTATCGAACACATCCAATCATTCTTGTCTAGGAACAGCAAGATTGACTGAACCGTGACCATACGAAACGGAGTGTCGAACTGACTTGTTCAATTTGTCAAAATCCATAATTGGTCTCCAGTCCCTTGTTTTCTTTGGCACTAAAAAGAATCTTGAGTAAGTTATGGATCATTTCTGGTCTGCTGGGAACTCTTGGATGACTTTTTCTAGCAGCTTTTGTATTTCCAGGGCTGCTGCTTTCCTCTGATTGGGTGGATCACCGTGAAACTTTGGTGGGGATGGAAGTGGAAGGGAAAAGGGAATTCAATAACCTATGGAAATAATCCTCTGCATCCAGTTACCTTCTGTGATACCTAGCCAGGCTCTCTGGTGAAGGGATAAATCAATCCCTGACTGCCTCCAGAAGGGGACAATCGGGAATCCTTTCAGGACCATTGATAGGGCCTGTCAGAGAAATTCTCTCTAGACCCTTGGTTTTGTGGGACAGCTCTGCCACGTGGGCAGCTTCTTCAATTAGCATTCCCCCCTCTGCCTCTGGGGAACTGTCTCCATGTGGATCTTGTAAAAGACTTTTTGAACCACATTTTCCACTCCCCTCATAGATTACTAGAGACGGTCCTGTGAGGGGTCGAAAAACACACTGTTACTGCAGAGTGCGTCTTTCTTTTTCACACCTGGAGAGTGTGTTTCTTTCACCCTGGAGCCAAATAAGGAAGATATGTCAAAAGGAGCAATGACAAAAGAAGACTATCAGTTCCGCAAAGTCACACAAGTGCATCCAGGTGCGTCTCCTTACTGATATGCCTGAAGCCGCAACCCTTGAGGTACCCTCAGCTTCATGAGAAATAAGCCTCATGGATGAATTTTAAATGGACTAAAGGGTTGCCAACTGTGAAGCTACCAAAGCTAGAGTCTCTGCAGTAGTGGTTCCTGAAAGAGTACTTCACAGTTAGTTTAGAAAGTGTCTTTGCAACCTTGTGAAATGTGCCAAATAATTCAGCAACCTAAGAGCAAAGATCACTAAAGCATAGACACACTTCCCAAATCTGTCCAAAGCCCTGGACTCTATTGGGGGGGGCAATGCAACTTTGTTTCAAAGTTCCTTCTTAATGGCGGCTGCTATGACCATGGCATCCATGGTTAATTCCTTGCTTCAGTATTCCCTACCTGGTGGAGGTGCCAGAATTCAGTCTGGTCTCTTGGGGATAAAAGTACAGTTGTGTACACTTACCATAAATGTAGATGTTCAGGTGTATTCACAGTTACAGTCATCACATTTGGGTTATCTGCTTGCAGTTACCATAGTCCTGCGTCGGTTGCTGTCTCATCTTCCATGACGTCAGGTAATCAGGGGTATAAAGCATGCAGACAAAGCCACTGCATCAGTTTTTCTTGCCCCAGATGTCAGATGCCCCCATAATGGGAAGCAATTACATACAAGGTTACACCTCAGACAAAAAAGCAAATACACCAAAAAGCTTTAAGCATAGTAAACAAGAATAGATGTATAGTCAATAGAAGTCAAGAGGCTGGAGGGAGGGTAACCAGGACTGCAACAGTGAATACACTCTAACATCTACATTTATGGTAAGTGTATACAACTGTACTATGTTCTTCTTGTTTCACTGTTGCAGTCATAACATTTGGGTAGATTCCAAAAGCTAAGGATGGGAGGAGATAATTAGATAGCATTAGGACCAGCTATAAGGCTCTGCAAGACTGCAGTGGCAAATCCAACTCTAGATTTAGAAAAAATTGGCAAGTGGTAATGCTTGGTGAAGGTATGTACAGAACTCCAGGTAACAGCTTCTAGGATGTCCCTGGTAGGGACACCTCTGAGAAAGGCTGTAGTGGTAGATGCAGCCCTGGTTGAATGTGGTCTTATCCCCTGTGGGGTAGGTTTTCCATGATGCTTATAGCAGAAATTAATGCAATGGCCTATCCACTTAAAAATGGTTTGCTTTGAAATGGCCTTCCCCTCTGCCCCTGCAGCAAATGCAACCAGCAGCTGTTCAGATTTCCTGAAACGCTTAGCCCTATCCAAGTAAAATCTAAGTTGTCTGTGCATGTCCAAGGAGTGCAATATTCATTCCCCTTTGTTCTGTGGATTAGAAAAGAAAGTTGGCAAATAAATGGACTGATTAAGGGCCACACTGGATACCACCTTGGGCATGAAGGAGAGAATGGTCCTAAGGGACACCCTGTCAGCATGAAAGATGATGAAATGCTCCACTGCCATGAGGGCCTGTAATTCAGACACCCTTCTTGCTGAAGTGATGGCTAGAAGTAAGGCTGTTTTCCAAGAAAGGAATTTCAACTATGCATTTGCATGGCTCAAAGGGAGGTAGAGTGAGCTTTGCCAATACAAAGTTAAGGCCCCAGGCTGGAGTAGGGGCTCTCCTGTGTGGTCTTGTTTTTGGCCCCTCTGAGGAATTGCTTCAGCAGTGGATGAGAGAAGACGGGTGGTTCTGTATTGTAATGAGCTGAAATGTCTGAGGCATGAATTTTGGAGGAGGAAAAGGAAAGGCCCTTGTGAAGAATCTCAGTTAAGTATTGATGAATATGGGGGTAAATTGGGCGCTGCTGTGCCCATCCCCTGAGTATGGCTCCAGGAACAGAATCTTTTCCATTTTTCAGCATAGGATTTTCTAGTACTAGGCCTCCTTGCCTCCAGGATGACATCCATTACTTGATTACTGAGGGATGGTAACGGAGAGATCTGGTAATTAGCCAGGCTGGCAGAGGGAATCGAGTCCTCTGCATCAGAATCCTCATAGATAGATGAGGGCAAATCCTGGTCATCAGAAAAAACAGAAATTTCAGAGTCCTGATCAGAAGAATCAAAAGGAAAATCAGTCCTAGGTCTCTTAGAGGGGGAAGGGTGTCTTGCCCTGATTAGAGTAATAAGGTCTTCAGCCATTCTTATTTGTTTTTTTAGGCATAGGGGTCTGACCATGCGCGCTGGGCGTCAGTTTTCTAGGCATGGATCGAGTTTTAGGCCTTGAAGAAGATTGAGTCGGTTTAATATGCAAGTCGGTAGGCCTGAATACACCCTCAGAAGCCGGTGCCTGCACAGTAGCAACGGACACATCCAAGGAAGAGACATCCGCAGGTTCCAGTCGAAGAAGCATCTCACGGCATACTGGACTCTGAATGGGTGTCAGTAGAGGCCTGCGAATCTAAAGTAGCAGGTATCAGGGGCTGCGAAAAGACCTCACAGAGTTCTGGCGAACTGGTGACTAGCTTAAGAGAAGCGTAGTTGGCAGCTTTGGACCTATGCGATCTGTCTTTATCGTTGCATTTTTTCGGAACGTCAGTAGTCCGGTGACTTACCGAAGCCATTTCTGAAAAATTGAAATGAGTACCAAAATATTTAGATGCAGAAATGAACCAACGAATAGTACGAGGTTTGAATAATGCACAAAACCGACAGCAAGGTACGTCATGGTCTGGGCCTAAGTAAGCAATGCAGTACGAATTTAAATCTTAATGAGGTACTTACTTTCCACAAGAAATACAATTGTTAACTATTACTGACATCAGTTTAGAGCAAGAAAAAGGTCCCCAACGGGGTACTTAGCTTAGTTGAAGACTTCAGATATGAAACTTGAAAACGAAAATTTCAGGAGTCGGCCAAACCGCACTTGCGAACTGCTTCTGCTCCGGGCACTGCACGGCAAGTAATGGCGTCGGTTGCATGCTTTATACCCCTGACTACCTGACATCATGAAAGACGAAACAGCAACCAACACAGGACCCAAGAGTTTGATAATCAGGCCGACTGAGGGCTACTGCAAGCAGATAACTCAAATGTGATGACTGCAACAGTGAAACACGAAGAACATGTGCATCAAGTTCCTTCCATGGCCACTGAGAGATCAAATCAATGAGCTCATCAGCAGGCAGAGTTACGCTGAAGGTTGAACGGCCAGATCCAAATGTCTCCAGAAACACAGAATCCTCAATGATTTTGGGAG
The DNA here is from genome assembly GCF_019279795.1 of Protopterus annectens. NCBI lineage: Eukaryota > Metazoa > Chordata > Ceratodontiformes > Protopteridae > Protopterus > Protopterus annectens. The sequence continues at coordinate 138,844,033 of NC_056747.1, forward strand.
GACCAAACACCCCGTTTGCTTGAGAATCTCTACAATGTCTCCAAATAAGAGATCTTAAGGTAGGGATCATGGGGAACCTTCCCCTTCATCAAAATCACTGTTTTCTATATTGGATTCCTGTAGGGAATCTAAGCGCCTCTTTTTGCCCCCTTCCTTTCAGGTATTTCCTCATTGAGATGCTCCAGGGAAGTGTCTGAAGAGATGGTGATACCCTGCTGAGTAGTCTGAAGGAGTTGGAACGGTTGCCCCTGTGAAGCTGAATGCCGGGTCTCATAGTAGAGACACATCAGATATTGAAGGAAGATCTAAAAGAGGGGGAGGGGTGGCGGAGACCATGTGTCCCACTGAAGCAGAGAACATTCGCCACTACCTCAACATTAGACCATCCTGGGAAGCAGCCAATAGAGCCAGAAACCATGCTTCTGCCCGACTGGCTTTGTCTGCTCCACATGCAATCTACCTGAAGGAGAGATCAGAGGTGAGCTGTCTACGACAGAGGCTTCGAGGGACAAACATGACTCCGAAAATTTAACAGTCAACTCCAACACCTCGGATCAGACCAGGAAGCTTCAGCTCCAAGAGCCACTCAGCTCCAAACTTGTCAGAGGTGGGGCACTCAGAGCAACACTCGGATAAGAGGACACCACTATCCTCTGACCCGATCCAGACATTTTTGGCAAACTCTGATCCAAGGACTCCAAAATCAAATGCTGAATTGGAGTAGAAACAGATGTTAGAGGGGCAGAGCTAGCAAATGCTTCCTGACCAGAGAGGGAAGGAGCCGGGTGAACACTCATCTGTAGCTGCGCAGAGAGAAAGTTACTCATAATTCTATCAAAGTCATCTTTGGTGAGATTCCTAGCAGAAGTAGATGAAGAAATAGGTGACTTGGAATGTCGTCTCTCAAGGAAGGCAGATGGGACCATAGACTGCAATGGGACTATAGAGGGAGAGTATCGGATCAGAGGAAGTACCGTAGGACCCAAAGCACTCTGATCCAAAGACATATTGGGAGATCCTGTGGAAGTCTTAGAAATGGATGGCAACGGATCCAACCTGGACTTTTTGTGTGGAGTCTCCAATGCAGATGGAGTTTAAGAAACCAACTTTTTCAAATGCTTTTTTAGAGTATTCTTAGAAGGTGGGGGGGGGGGGAGACCCAGATATGGCTTCCAACAAAAGTGGCAGGGGGCAGTCCTTTAAGAATCAAATTGTTTCACAGACCGCTACTGCTCGCAGATTAAAACTTTTGGAAACACTACATTCCACATTAAGGACATCCTGGCCCTTAATAGATGCAGATCATGAGCATCAGAAAGCTTAGCTTACCACCACATTTCCTGAACTTTTTAAATCCTTTTTTCAGACATGATGGAGAAGGAAAGATAGCATTTAAAAAAAAACACATGTGCACAGACACACACAAAAAAAAAAAATATATATATATATATATATATATATATATATGTATATATGTATGTATATATATATTTACACAAATACATAGACACACACACACAGGTCACCTTGACATGATTTCAGAAAGTCAAGGGCCACAAGGTTGAGACCATATGATAGACATTCGAAATGTCGACCATGCACAACCGGCATCTCCGTACAGTGCGAAATTGAAAGATTTCTATCTTTTACATTCTAGTTCAATCTCTAGTTGGTATATTTAAGTTCCTGGGGGAGGGGCATACGAAATAGATCTATAGATGTACATTTTACATACACACACACATATATATATCTATATATATATATATATATATATATATATATATATATATATATATATGTATAGATTCACACAAACACACACATACATATATATATATATATATATATACATACACAAAAAATATACATATATATATATATATATATATATATATACACACATATATATATATATATATT